>NW_009933340.1:0-30666 GCF_000696875.1 Nestor notabilis
GACTGCTGTAGCTGAACCCAGGACACTGTTGAAGCTAGTGTTCACCATTCCGGTGGAGGGTCTGATTTTCACACCTCTGTGGACCTGAGCGAGTCATGTCATGAGACGCTAGGGGAATGGTTCCTCTTGAAGAGGCGTTGTTATTCAGCCTGCATGACTCTGGTTTGGTTTTCCTATGGAGCTGGCTGTCACTGGGGACATGAGTTTACAAGGATCATGAAGACCTTTTTAATGGCAAATCTACCTTTTTCCTTCTCAAAACCCAAACCTCTTCATCCTTCTGGCATTTGCCTTCCAGTACGTTGAGAGGGAGGATGCATTAATGGTATTAAAAGTTACAGTGCAGAAAATGTGTAAGTTAGAAGTATCAATTACTACTCTACAATGTGTAGTTAGAGAAGGCAGTTACTAAGTAGAAGACCTCTAAGAGAGGTCTCTGGCACACTTTACTGTCAGACATTCCTTTTCAGTGATGAGTTAGCCTGTCCTGGCTGAGGTTTCCAGTTCAGTTATGATGCAGGGTATTCTGAGGCTTTTGAAGGCTTTGTGCTCCTAAATTAAGGTCAATTGTGTTGGCCTGGATTGAGAAGGCAAGAAAAAAATCTGGATGCTAGACTTTTCTTCACTATAAGGGGATGAAGCACTGGCACAGGGTGCCCAGAGAAGCTGCGGCTGCTCCATCCCTGGCAGTGTTCAAGGCTAGTGGCTTGTAGCAACCTGCTGTAGTGGAAGGTGTCCCTGCCCATGGCAGGGGGTTGGAAATGAATGAGCTTTAGGTCCTCTCCAACCCAATCTGTTCTGTGATCCTATGATTTAGTGCTGTGATGGGATTGTAGTAAGTAGGAGAGGTTGGTGATATAAGGATGATACAAATTCAGTGCTAGTAGGCTGCTGCAGGCTTGCTGTGGTGGTCGAATATAGTCCTTTTGCTGCTGAAAAGTATCCAATTCTCCATGCAACTGAAATTATAAGGTTGATACACTCCACAGGTATGAAAATGACTGGCTTTTCTCTGCATCTAGAATAAAGGGATTGTTTTTAGTACCCTTTCCTTAAGAGAAAATTGTTTTGTTTTACCCTTTCTATGGAGTTAATCCGCGGCATCATCTTCGTATTCAATTTCACTACCGCAGTGTGTTAAAAGAGGAAGATTATCTGTCTTCTGATGAAAGCTGGTAAGCTACTCAAGTTCCTTACAGTTGGCAGGATGTTGCACTAGCATTATGGAACCGCAGCCAAGCAATGTGGGAAATGTAATTGTAGCAAGGAAGAGTCCTGCCAACCCACCCCACCTGTCGTGTCCTTTGGAAAGTCACTGATAAAACCAAGTGACAAATCTGAAGCTAGGCCAATTTACTGACAGTGGGTTTAATTTCTTCCCAAATGTCTCCTGTGGTGAGGAGGCCTCTTTGTCTCCTACATTCCCATTCCTAGGCTATGGGAAGATGGGAATTTTTCCCCCTTCATGAGCTTCCAAAGGAAATTTTCTATGGCTTTTAAGTTCCAGTAACTAAAATAGTGCCAACCAAAGCCCTGTCAGCAGATCAAAGAAGAATGTAGTGGGATCAGCTCCCTGGACCCCAGAGGTCCATTGAACTTGGTGTTTCATGTGGGATTTCTTTTTCCCAACTCAGTTCCATGTCTAATGCCAAAGCTGGTTTAACTGCAGTAAAGTCAAACTTCTTGAAGTAGCATTTTCAGTTTAGTTCAGTTTGTGATGAATCATACTCAACAAAATAATTGGTATCCCCTGAACTTGTGTGTTAACTCTATTCACAAGTAATCCTGGGGTTGATTCTTTTAGATTAATACAGTGCTAATATTTAAATTAAATCTTGTAGTAGCAAATCATCATATTCAAGATACAAACTGGAAAGAAATAGAAAACTATTCTTCTAAAGTGAGTATTTATTAGACAATTACCATTTTCTTCTCAATAGTTACCCATGCTTAGCTCAAATTACTTTCTGTGTAATACAAAGAGCTGTCATGCTATTTTCTTAAGTTCTATTTTGCTTTGAGAACCTTTTGGTTGTTTTTTACATGAAAGAATTTGCGATATGAAGCAAAGTAACAGTTGCTTTTTTTGAGGTAAACAGGCGTTTAGGATGGTGTTGTCTTACTTTCAGTATGTGTTTAGCAATAGGATGTAGTTTCAAAATCGCAGTGATTTCATTAAGAAATATTCATTAGTCACTTTTCAAATATTAAATTCAGATCTTTCAATCTGTTACAGTTAACAGTATTTTTAACATAGAAAAATAATGTATATAGTGTTATGTAAGAGGTGGTAAATTGTGATAATTGCTAGGAAGTCCTGCTTTCAGATTGCAGCATGCCAGTGAGACTTACATCTCTGTGCACTAGGAGGCTGCTATATCTCATTTGGAAGTTTTCATTATGTTTTGTAATTGTGTCCGAGGGCTTTGCTATGTTTAATGTTTGTTTGTGTTTTGGGTTTTTTGTTTATTTTGTTGTTTTATTTTTGTTGGGTTTTTTTTTTTTTTTTAGAAATACAGAGTTACAGAGTTGTAGAATCATGTAAGTTGGAAAAGATCCTTAAGATCAAGTTAAACTGTTAACCTAACACTACCAAGTCCACCACCAAATCATGTCCCTAGGCAGCATGTCTGCTCATCTTCTAAATACCTCCAGGGATTGTGACTCAAAATATACTATTTTGGGTTTTACTGTTGTCTTGTTTTACCTACTTACTACACATAATCTTGATTTTCTTTCTTTGCTAAGGCCATGTCCACACTGGCTGCCTAAGGTGACATGTTGGAGTACATTTGTCCTAGTGATAGGGATAGGCATTAGAGCAGTACATACTGCAGTTCATGAATTAACACCCCACCTTGCTGTTGGATGGTGAATCTTCCCAGGAAAGCTGTGCAATACACAGCTATGTGCCATTTCAGTGACAAAGAAGAAATTCTTTATTGTGAGATTTGTGAATGCCCCATCCCTGGCAGTGTTCAAGGCCAGGTTGGATGGGGCTTGGAGCAACCTACTCTAGTGGAAGATGTCCCTGCCCGTGGCAGGGGGTTGGAAGAACTCTGTGAGCTTTAAGGTCCCTTCTAACCCAAACCATTCTATGATTCAGTTTTGATAGCAATTGATGTCATCTAAGATTCAAATATCAGCCAAAATGAGAAGGTAGCAAATAGTAATAAAGCTGCATTTTTTGTTAATCACTAGCTCCTGATTTTCTTTATGCTGGATGGGTTCTGAACTCTGGGAATCTGTTCTGAAATGTTCAGCTGGGATATGTCTTGAAGAGATCATTTACTTCAGAGGAGTGCAATAATACAGAGTTGATATGCAGTGCAGTGTGTCATCTGCGTGTAAATTATATCTCTCATGCAGTCCTGTTCCCCACCTGAGCCTGAAGTGTTGACTTTTCTAGGAAGGATATCTGATTCTTTTTTCCTTGGCATTAGAATCATCATACAGAGAGGAGGTTTGACAGTTCATGGTAATTTTGTGAGCAACACAAATCTAGGGGGTTTGTGAGGCTTACCAAACAAAACGTGAAGTATGAATTTTAATGCTGACATGTAGATGTCTTATGTGATGCTTGGAAGTTTGGTAACTATCCTGCTTAAAAAGACTCCTGAAGCTGTTGTGTCTAATTTACTATGCATGCATCAGTGCTGCGTTAAAGATTGCTGAAAGATACAGTATTTGTTTCATGTCCAAACCCAAGAGAAGGTCATATTTTAGTACTAATAAAATACTCCATGTGTTACATCAGGATTTGGTACAAAATAAAAAAAAAAAAAAAAAAAAGCCACCCAATACTTAAATGTGTAAACCAGATGTGTTTTCTATAGAACATAGAATCATTTAGGTTGGAAAAGACCCTTAAGATCATTGAGTGCAACCATTAACCCAACACTGCCAAGTCCGCCACTAAACCATATTCTTAAGTGCCACATCTACACATCTTTTAATATCTGCAGGTTTATTTTAATGTGAGTGATTTCAGTCTTGTTGTGCTTCTTTCCAGTACGATTTTTCAGGTGAAGTTTTTTTTTTAAGTATTAAAATTATTAATTTTTCCATTCTAAACTCTACTTTGGCTTTTGATTTGATCTGAACCTTTTTTGGGGGGCTGAATTTTGCTGTCAGCATAATGTGCCCCTGTGGCAATTCTTCACAATTTAAATTGTGATGCCCTCAAGGCCAATAGATGTATTGTCATGCTTAGGACCACATAGGCCATCATGATTTAACAAATAAATAGAATAATGATTACTAATAATCTTAATTCCTTGTGTCTTTTTTCATAGATAAACTGGGAAGATTCATTAGGTGCATGTTCCTTCAGTGCTTTTAAGATGCAAAGTAGTATATTAATGCCAAGTATTATTATTACTTAAAGTCTTACAGGAAGAAAGGAGATATTAGGAGCTGTGGTTATGTAAAGATGAGACATCACACATTCACAGTTTTCAGTATATGGCACATTATCTTTATACCCATTAAGTAGCCGTACAGCAAAGATGTGTAAGGGCAGTTGTTTAACTGAAGGAAAAGGCCAAGTTTATTTTAGTGTTCTCTGTGAAATAGAAATGACAGCTGCAAAAGGTGCACAGGTAAAATTCTTTTGATAGTGTTGGTTGCTAGGAGGTATATTCTAGTTAAATAAAACAAGGCTTCAGTAGGAGTAAAAAACCTCATCTCATTAAGTACGTAGGAGGCCTTATCTTGGCAGTAGGAATAGGTTTCACTGAGCCACTGCTGCTGGGAGGGCTGGAATACAGGGAAACATCTCCAAACAGAGATTGAAGTATCCAGTGGGCAGCTCACTTGGTTAGGTTGGGGTAAGAAAGGCATTGGAAGGAGATTTATGATCCAGCCTCTCAGGACTTCCTTGTGCGGCACAGGAGTTCACGTCCTGATTAGTGCCATCAGTGGCTGCATGTTGTGCAATCTGCTGTGGCTGTATCATAAAATCATAGAATAATTTTGGTTGGAAGGGACAAAGCTCATCTTGTCCAGCCCACTGCAATGAGCAGGGACATCTTCAACTAGATCAGGTTGTGCAGAACCACATCCAGCCTGGCCTTGAATGTTTCCAGGGATGGGGCATCTACCCCCTCTGTGGGCAACCTGTGCCAGTGTTTTACCAACCTGATTGTGAAGAATTTCTTCTTCACATCCACCTGAATCTCCCCTCCTTTAGTTTAAACCCATAACCCCTCGTCCCATCGCAACAAGCCCTGATAAAAAGTCTCTCCCCATCTTTCATATAGGCCCCTTTTAGGAACTGAAAGGCCACAATAAGGTCTCCCCTGGAGCCTTCTCTTCTCCAGGCTGAACTAGCCCAGCTCTCTCAGCCTGTCTCCATAGGTGAGGTGCTTCAGCTCTCACAGCATCTTTGTGGCCTCTTCTGGACTAGTCATGTTTCCTATGGACTGGAAGGGGCTGTTTTTCTATATTGATGAAGAACTGGAAAAAGAGTTGTTTTGTTAAGTATTAGGTAGACAGCAATTACCCAACACTACTCCTAAATCCATAAGGACTTAATATCCTACTACAGTGAAGGAAAAGTGCACTTGCAAGAAGGTGTCTAAATTGGGACTAAGCCTGCTACACTAGGGGGATGCTTGTTCTTCAGCTTCATGTTATTTGCCTTTACATATGGAGAAAGAAGGCACGGGTATCCTACTGATGTACTTGAGGTCAAAATGAAAAACATATCCTGGAGCAATATAGGAAAAATCCTTGCGAATTAGTACTGAATTGAAGAGCTGCAGTGCAGTTGAATTAGGACTGTAGATGTTTGTGTAGTTCTGCAGCATTTAGACCAAGGCTTTACCTATACAGCAGGAAGAGACTAAAGTCACTCAGAGCTTTCAGAACTGGGTGTAAAATACACTTCAGTGGTTAGGTCATCCTTTACTATAAGAAGTGTAGGTGTTTCTAGGTAACTTATTTTTTGTGGTCTAAATTTATGCACTTTATTGAGTTCAATCTGTATTTGCTAAAAGCATCTTATGTTAGAGATCATTTTACAAGGACGGGTTTCCTTGGCTGGTTTTGTTAGTTTTGGGGTTGGTTTGGGTTTTTCTGTTTGGTTTTTGTCTAATGGCTTTTCCCTTAGCTATTCATATCCAAACCATGCTTATGAGAACAATTTACTGGGCACCTTTGCTATGCTCCATAATTCCTGGCATGTTCGACTGTTCTTCCCTTTTCCATGGATGATGTATTTTTCTTCTCAAAACATCTTCCGTGATTCACCTTAGTTGGCATGCAAAAGTGAGCTTCAAACATTGTACCTGATGTCTTTCCTTTTTGATTCAAGGGCATCTTCTATCTGTGGAATATTACGGAAAATATCTTTATACTGGAAGGGAATTATCGGTGTCTTGGTGCAGAACTATTCTCTGAATTTTGATAAGTGGATTTACTGGAAAGTCCCTTTCCAAGCAGCAGCTTTTTGCAGAACCATTTTTGAAAACATAGAGTGTTTTATTTCATTTTCTGTACTGATGAATTTAACCTACATCTTAATACTTAATATGGTTTAATACACACACTCAACTGGAAGGCTAGGATCGTGAAGGCGTTTGCAGTTAGTTTTCTTCTGCTAATTTCACAGTGTAGTAGGGATTGTACAGAATCTGCTTTGTAGCAGGATGACTTCATGTCCACCTTCTAGGGAAAAATGGTGATTACTGTCCTAGAGATGATCCATTTTGTGGCAGTGGGTAATGCCAGGCCATCTGCAGATCCGTGTGCCCCTTTCCACCTTTCAGGCTTGTTTCTGAATTACCCTGCTGCAAACAAATTAGAAACCTTAAGAAACCCACATGTCCTGTGGCACTAGACCCCTGAAAAGTGTTCTGCTAAATGATAATACAAAAGCTCTGGATGAAAGCAATTTTCAGAAAACAGATTGTGCAGCAATAATCTATTTACCTTTGTTGTTGCGATGGGACAGGATCAGATAAAGTGGTTCAGTATTGGATCGAGTCTTCACCATCTGGGGTTTTTTGCCCCTCACTCACATCCCACAGATGTAAGCTATTTTCCCTTTAGTTTCTGGAACACAATCTCTGTATGTCCCATGGACCCCCTCCATCAAACCTGCTATTTGAGGAAATTTTAGATATATTAATGTAGCAAAAAATCTTTTGAAATCCTGTTCTCCATGCAAAGTCTCCTCCCTGCAAAAAAAAAAGCATCTGAAAGCAAGCAGGTAGGGCAGGGCGTTAGATGGCCTCAACCTCAATGTAATAATATTGGGCTGTATTTTCTTTTTTGAAAAACATCCTCTCTTGCTCATTCTTCTTATATACCTCATTTCATTGTTTAAAGGAAGAGAGATATAAATAAAAGTAAAAGCTTTGGGGAAAAGTAAGAGACTAATCTTTAAAAAATCCAGGGTAGACAAACTGAGTTAAAAATATGAAATTGAAGCAAGCAAAAACCTCGGGCAAAATACAGAGATCCCAGTGCGTGGTTGAATAAGTTTGTCTTTAAGTCAGGACATCAGAGATGTTGCTGGATGCCTAGGAGGAAGAGCCTTCTCACTTGTAGCTGTTTGGATTCCAATGAACCGATGTTGATCTGCTGTTCTTGAGATGGTTGCTGAGACAGCAGCATGGGGCTGTCTTGGCTGAATCCAGCACTGCAGTTCTGTAGGCACATTAGGGAGGCATAATCTGGCCTTGCTGCCAAAAGGAGCAAACTTCATGTTATTTCTTTCTTGGTCCCTTTTTCCAGCCTCTTCTCTACTCTCAGTTTAGAGTGGCTGTGCTGAACTGGATCAGAAGGCTGGTACAGATTAAAATAGCTCAGTAAAATGAAGCGCAGTTATTTTTAGCACAGATGAGTTCACTGACCATGGTTCGTTGTATAGGTCTTACACCAACAAGGTCGTATACACAAGGAAGGAGACACAGGTGGAGGGAAGCAAAAAATGGGGCTGCAGTGCTTTTTCTCTGTGCTGTTTGATTCTGGCATAAGGTGTGCCTAGACACACAGTTTGTGGATGTCCTAAGAGCCATGAATTATGCTCAAGGTAACCCATGGATTCATCAGCTATGTGTCTGTATTAAGTCTGGCTGGTTTGTTGTTATTCTTAACAATTTTAATATATCAAGGGGAATTCCTTCATATCAAATACACGTTTATTTGCACCAGCTGTTTTTGTGTTGCTTTGTGGAACTCGGAATACATAGTATGTATGGCCATGGTTACACACACTATGAACATGCATTCTATGTATATATATAGTACACATGCAGATAAGCAGAGTTTAGTCAATGGGATTTTAGCAATGATAGTTGCTTTTAAAGTAATTTTATCTTTCAGTACTTGGGACACTTTTGAAAGTTAACCATGCGTACAATGCAGGAACTCTCCTTTTAGAAGTAATTTCTTAGTCAAAATTCTGTTAGACTTAGTTGAAATTTCTTAGGCTGGGTGGGCATAAAACTAAGGACCTCAGGATGTAGTCTGTGGAAGGTTTTCATATCCTTTCTTAGGCAGGAAAACAGGGCAGATATGTATTAATTGGTGCCTGTTATTTGGCATGGGGCCACACAGGGCTGTCAGCATAAGCAGGAGCAAATTAACGTGGCAGTTTTCATGCTGGAGTCATGCTGTGTTAATACAAGGCTTCAAACTAGGTAATATGAAACCTGAACTGTGAGTATAATATTTAGGGCTCCTCAGTTGGAGCAGTTCCATCATGATGATTACAGCCATGCCAGGGATTCTTGGCTAGTCATCTTGTTTTACATGCTTGGTTTCTACCGGAATACAGACCCAATGGATGTGCATTAGTTAGGCCAGGGAGACTGGCACAAAGTACATCTGCAGCTTGTTTATAGTGTCCAGCTAAGGAGAAAGATGCCTCTTGAGGAACAGAGTGAACTTAGTGGTCATGGTTGGCCAGGGAGCAGGGTTGGAGCATAGCAGCAGTTCAGTGTTGCAGCACTAACACTGAATTATAGAATCCCAGACTGGTTTGTGTTGGAAGGGATCTTAAAGCTCATCCAGTTCCAACCCCCTGCCACGGGCAGGGACACCTTCCACTAGAACAGGTTGCTCCAAGCCCCTGCTTCCAACCTGGCCTTGAACACTGCCAGGGATGGCACATCTTCTGTGCGCAATCTGTGCCTGCGCCTCAGCACCCTCACAGTACAGGATCCAGTACATCCAGTACTTGGACTCAAGTGTTTATTATCTCCCATTTCGCATCACCAGCCCTCCATGTAATGTGTATGTATATTCCCCTTTAATGAAAAAACACATATCTTGGGCATCAAGTACTCGGAAGTAAACAGGATTTCAGCACTAGACAGTATTCTTTTACCTGCTTTATTCTTTAAAGATGAAATTTTCTCAATTTGTTTTTTATGTAAGTAGAATCTGTTTTCCAAATATTTTATTTAGTTTTAAATAATTTAAAGTTCTGTTTAAAATCTTCAAGGGTTTTTCAGATTAAATGCAAATTTCTGCGAAGAAAAACAAAAAACAGTTGAAGCAGCTAAAAATCTTGGATGATGCACAGAGTAACCAAAGCAACATGTTGAAACAAATTGAAATAGGCCAGCAGAATAGGTACAGTCTTAGTGTGTTCTTCTGTGTTCTGTGTGCAGCTGAAACTTCAGGATATATTTGGTGTCAGATCTTCTGTTTTCTCTTCTTGTGTCAGATTTTGGACAGAGCTGGTCTATAATAACAGGAGGAGCTGTTGTGCCAGACGTGTATGGCCTCCTACCAACAGTCCTAGATAATCTGACATCTAATAACTAGTGCCTGAGCTCAGGTGAGCACTGTAGCACAGATGGTAATGATTCTACCTTCCACAATTTTCTTCTTGCACACCCAGCAGAAAGTAGCCGCAGTCTGTCTGCAGGTAGTGTAAGCATTTCTCAGGAAACTTTCTCTTATTTGCTGAAGAAGGCATTACAGCACAGGATGATGTGGTTGAAGTGGTGGTAATTCAATGTATTAGATTGCAGTGAATTTGTCTGGAGTCACTACTTAGCCCAGCCAAGAAGATGCTTTCAACTGGAGTTCTAATATCTGTGGGCTGTAATTTTTAACATCAACACCTCAACGCTTCATGTGAGAAATAAACCACAGGCTATGTTTTACAGAAGTTAACATGTTTTTGAGTTATCACAACTGACTTGCACTTTTCAGATCTATTTGTTCATGCTACTTTAGAAATGAAAGCAACAATCACCCAAAAGTGAGATACATGGCAAAGCTCTTCTAATTATTGTAGACAGCTAAGCTGCAATGTGAAGATGTTATCCTATGAACAGTTGGCCTCTCCTTTTTTGTCTCCTCCCTTCTGTAAAGCATCTTATGGAGCTGTCAGTACTTCAGGGTCTCAACTTGATCTTAATGAGAGGAGAAGCAGTAACACTTTAAATGAAAGGCTTGTATCAGTCATGACAACAAAATGTGCAGATGTTCTTTATTAAGAGCAGAGTAATGGAATTGTTGCTCTTGTATCAAGCATGAGAAAAAAACCCAAACAACCTGAACAACCTGCTGTACATCAAGCCTTTTTAATACCATGTTATTAATAGCTAAAGTTGTTTTGCTATATGGGCTATGTAGCAGATGGTTTATTGTGATACATACCTCTCTAAAGATTGGTTTTGACATGTTTGTGAACTATAAGGGAGATTTTGTGGCATAGCAGTCACAGAATCACAGAATCAACCAGGTTGGAAAAGACCCTTAGGATCAGCCAGTAGTCATCTATTACACCTGTATTAATTGTTCAAGAGAAATACCTTGCAGTTCAGGATTTTAAAATATGATGCTTGATATTCAAGAGAGGTCTTTTTCCTGAGTAGACTGCCATAAGTCTACGCTCTGTGGAATGTGGTGTAAAGAAACTTGGTCTGTGGGAAGAGTGCAGCTAACTAATCACATCCCTCGTAAACCAGTGATGTGAGAGCATGCTTAGCAGAATGGCCGTGCTGTTGAGGCTTTGTGTGGAAAACTGGTTGCTGCATGTACTCGGCAGGAACAAGGGCCAGGCTTGGCTACCTCAATGCTCTTAGAAACCAGTAAACCCGGAAAGTCAGGCTGACAAATGGTGTTTCTGAAAACCTGGTAGGCAACCTGGTGGTCTGCATGGCACAGAGTCTGCATGGATCCAAGTACAGAAGTGCAGTGAGGAAAACGGAGCACAGAGGCACCTTGGGAATGTGTGGCAGTATTTTCTCAGTATACACAATGAAAACAATTTTATTTCACTGTAGCTTTGGTAGTGATCTCTTCAGTTAGTTACCTGCTTCGTTTGAAAGTACTGAATTTGCAGTTGACTTTGATTTGTCAACAGCACACAAGCCTTTTTCCTCTCTCCTTTGTGCTGTTCCGCTGCTCACCTACATGGCTTGGGAGTAATCAGAATGGGGCATGTCTAGGCAGAGCTTAGGTCCTCTCTGGAGGTACCTTTCCTTCCTTCTTGCCAATACATTTTTCATGGGGAGCACCTGATAATCTAGAGTTCAGGTTTGTTTCAAAAGTGGAGCTGCCTCAAGAAGGAGTCTCATGTCCTAAGATCTGCATTCAGAGTCAGTTAAATATTACGAATATGGGCTGGGCACATTGATAAATGATTTTGGAAAGTGATGGTTTGACTTGGATTGATGGAGATTTTCATATGAACAAGTATTTATTGTACAAACCATTGTAAGTCTTTAAATGGCTGTTATCTTCTTTGCGTTTTCTTTTCTGCATAGGTGCACTGGAAAGAAGAGACCACCACTGTTTGTATCTTCTCTAGATTTAAACCATTTGGATTATTTGCAATACATGAATTTACATTCAGTACTTCTCCCTGTTAGGATTTGTGTGGTGGCACCATTAAAATGCATTTTGGAGTTAAGAAATATAATGAAGTTACGATCTGTGAAAGACGTCAGTATTTCAGGCTTTTAAATTGAACTTTTTCAGAGAAAAAATCCAAGATTATGGAATTCCCTCTGAAAGCGAAAATAGTCTGAGCTGCTGTGGAAGTGCGTGTATTGCAGACTGACTCCCAGGTATTTAACTGTGTAGACCACCAAGGAACTTGGTGGGCAAGTTAGGAAGAAACAACTAAAAATCCATTAAGGATTTTCTTGGCTTTCATCCAAACTTAGCTGAATTGATACTGTTTCCATGGGGTGTTTAGATTTAGAGAAGCTGGGACAGAATTAAAACAATACAGTTTTCTCAGCAGATGTGAGAATTCATTTTTGAAGGAGATGCTTTTTTTTGCTCTTGGCATGTGTAGAATAGCTCATCGTAATTCCTCTCAGTAGTTGTGTTGGTAGCACTAGGGGAATTGCTTATTATGCGCACGATGTTCATCTTGCTGCTGCCTTTTCTTCTCTCTGCTTTGTCTTTTGTGTCTTTTCATAATCTTAAGGTGGAAGCTCTCAAGGCAGACACTTTCTTAGTTGTTTACACAGTGCCTTGTAAACTGCTTGGTACTAATTGGGCCATCCACAGGCTGCCATATAGAAATAAAAAAGAAGGCATAGCAGCTGGAACTAGTTTTTCCTCATGTTCAAGCAGAATGTGATTACAAATACCTTTAGTCTGGGTAGTAGCCTCTTTCCTTCTGTGCTTGTTCCACATGGGAAATGTTTTAGTATGTAACTTCAAAGTATAAAGTAGCCATTTCACAAAGTAATATCAAGGCAAACTGCAAAGGCTGTGCATGAATCTAAGCTGCTTGGTTAGTCTGAAATACTGGATCTTTGAACTGGCAAATGCAAAGCAATCTTTCCAGCCAGATAATTTAATAAATAATGGCTTAGATAATGTAAATATGTATTAACATCTGTTTCAGCCCTGAAATTTGTATGCGGTTTTAGCTTTGGGAGCCAACAGTTCTGAAAACTTACTATTAGCATGCTTTGTAACAGCTGTCACTAGTGCTGTATACCAAAATCCAGTCTGTAAAGACATAGGCCTTGCATGGGGGAGAACTGCAGTTCTGCTCCGTGAAAGATTTCAGTGTTTGAGAACTGGTACCAACAGGGGGGAGCTTCTGGTGATGTGTCTTAAAGAGTCACTGAAACTGTATTGATCCTCTGCTCAAAAAGGCAGTTGTAATGAAGACTTCCCTGGTGTCTGAGATTAGGCACAATAAACGGGCTTAGAATATGGCATGCCCTGGGAGGTAACTGTAAAATTTGTAGAAAGGATGGGCTAGATAATTACCCTTATTTCAGCCAAGCTAAAAGAACATATTTGGAGCATAACTTGTTGCTTTGCTATCCGCTCTATTAGAAAGACCAGGTGAAAACATGATTTATGAAACGTTCAACAGTTCGTGTGTGTGCATTGTGCCTGTTTCCATAACATATCAGGATAATGTTCTCTGTGCTTTTGTAGTGAAAATCTCATCTCTATTTAACAAGCTTCCCCGCTGATTCCTGTTTGTCCTGAAATTGGATAGCAAGTTGGGTGAGAAGCTGAATATTGTTACTTAAAAAGGAAGGGTTGTAAAGGAAGAAGAAAATTCCCCATGTTGTAAAAAAAATAAGTTACCTTGTACCTTGTCTTTGGTTATGTGTAGCAGGTGGTCAAGTACTGTCTGAAAGAATTCACATAATAAATCATTCTGAAGCTGATCTCCCGTCTGCTTTTGTGATGCTTTATCACAGAAGGGGGAAGGTAATTAAAGAAATGGTCACCCTCAGAATAACCTCAGAATAACATTCTTGGTTGCTTTTGTGATCATGATCCAATTGACATAAGTTGTATGAATTTGTGCTTGCAAAATATTTCATTTGTACACCTTTTCTCACCTGACCATGAGGTTTTAACTATTTGGTGTTAGAATATTGTAATTTTTTTTCTATTAACTTCATTTTAATGGTTTTGGATGGAGGGAGGAAGGAATAACACTGCATTAGTAAAGGAAAAAGCTTGTTTCATACCGATGTTGATTGAAAAAACCCCTCCAAACAGTGAATCCCAGTTGAATTTAAGTTCCACTTCCAATTTCGGAAGCTTTGGGGAAAGGAACAAGTCAGAGTCTTGTAATCATCCCCATGGATAATCTCAGTTTGTCATGCCTCAGAAACAGCACTGCATAGTTCAGTGCCTCTGTGGAAGGTCAGTCAGTGTCTTGGTCTCTTCATACCTACTCTTACATTAAATTACCATTCACCCCTGTGAAGTACCTTATGAGGGTGTAAATGCAACTTCTGGTACGTTCCTGGTCACGGGTTGAGGTTCTAGGTGAAATATCGGCCATAACAAAACTAGTATAGCCTTCCACTGGAGATATCTGACTAGCACAGATGTTTCTGTGCAAGTCCTCAATACCTGCAGTCTTCAATTAATTGGAAATTGCTGAAAATAGGAGCATGTGAAGGGTATAAGGGTTATGCTTGCTTAACTGATGTGTTCTGCAGCAGTACTAAATAAAACATAATTGCCTCTTCTTTCACTTCTGGGTATGTGGCCTTCACAGAGGTATCCACACACTTAACACAATAAGCTAATGTCTCGTGGAAAGTGGCAGGCAATGAGTAATGCGCATGCTTTCTCAATGAAAGGTAGATTGCCTTTTTGTTCTCCTGGTCTGGTGTTGTGTTTTGGTTTTTTTCCTCTATTTTTAAATACAGGCTAAAAATCAAATTTCCCAGTAATTATTTCAGGAAAGTGATATATAAGAGATAATACAGTGCAATAAAAGACATTCCTGGCTAGAAACATCAAAAGCATGCATATTTTCACTGGGTTGCCTGAGGAAAATGAGTGTAAGCACCAAAGTTAGACATTCTTCAATGACATATAAACTTTAATTTACCTGGTTTTCTTCCCTTAGGAATAAGAAAACTTTTTCATAAGTATGATTACTTTGCATACAGTTTTCCATTGATCTATAGTTCCTTTCTGGACTAAAGCTATGGTAGGACAGCGAGAATGCATTTTTCACATTTGTATTTATTTTCTAGTTCACTACCTATCAAATACTTAGATTAATGCATTGTATTTTTGTACATATGCTCCTAATGTCATTAACTTCATTTTGGGTTTTGAAGGGTGTGAATGGCATGTTGACGGACATAGCTCTAGCATTGAGAAAACTACTTCATTCTTTTTTGAGTTTCAGGTTAAATTTAGAGCTGTTATAACCAAGAGCTTGTAGGATCATACTTAGTGAAACCAGGATTGTGATCATCAATGAAGAAAGGGATAGTTCTGTTAGACTCAGTACCCTATTCTGCACAAACAGAAACAGACTTGTAATCTCAAGTGACTTCGTACACAAAACCCAAACCAAAACAATATTGTTTCCATTCCCCAGTTGAAAAATAGAGATGCTATAGCTGATATGCTTATTCCATGTGTAGTCACCGCTGTGCTGAACCAGGCTGAAGGGCTGAACAGTGTAGAGATCAAGCACATAGCTCATAATTTAAGCTCACAGCAGACATCGTGGAGAACAATCCCTGCTCAGTGACTTACAGGGGCATTCTTCATTTGCTTACCTCTCTTGTACCTGACCTTGCTTCTACTGTGGTAACTTTCAACCATTTCTCAAAGTGTTCCTTTTGTATCTTCATATGTGACATCAAATAATCTATTAATTCTGAGGAACAACTGTGTGTTTAGTCATGTGGAGTTTAAAATTCGCACTCCTGAGTTGAATCCACAATTTTTTAACAAGCGTTCTGCATTTTGGTTAATGGGGACCTTAGTCCCAGAAATGGGATTAGAGCAGGTCTATGGCTGTGAGGGCTTTCTAAAGACGTTTTGCCTGGGGCTACACACTATCCACTTAATAGTAAGTGATGGGGCAGTTATGCCATTCAGGAAAAGAAGGAAAGAAATGCCATATTTGGGACTGAACTGTAACAGGTAAGAAGCATACCTCAGTTCTATGAAGGTGAAGAGCTGAAAATGAATATATGAGTGAACTTGCTTCTGCATGAATAATCACTACTCATTCTGGGGTGATTTGGTGATTACTTTGGTGAGTGGTTGTTGGTCCTTAGAAATTTCCTTGTTCTAGCATGCTCACCTGCTTGGTCTCTAACTGGGTTTCTGGTATTAAGTCCAGTCGCAATGTTTACTTGCCTGCAGCTGCAAAACACTTATGTTTTTCCCGGCTGGGAAGAGAGCGTGGGTGGGATTTGCTAATCAGAACAAAGAGTTATGCGTACCAGTTTATTTAAGCTATTCTTTAATGTGTAATGACATGATTTAGTTTTGACAGATGAATGTTGTTTCTGTAGATCTGCAGTGACACTGCTCCATTTTCACTTTGTGCTGTCAGCTTGGTACATTTATCCTGACACTGTTGTATTTCATTTTGATACCATATTCTTGATTTGACATTGCAATGCCACCTCCATAAATTTGTATTGACATTCTTAACTCATTTTCTTGGTATTTTTCAAAGTGAATGAAAGCCTGACACAGTTAGAATTGGGAGCAATATAAAGGCAAAATTGTGGAGATGTATCACATAGGAATGAAAAGGGCAGAGATGGTGCTCAGTCGGGAGAAACCAGGTGTGCAAGATGCATGGATGGTACTTACAGGGAGCAACGTGATGTTCTGGTAGGGTGCCATCTTAGAGAAAGAAATGTATTCCACTGGTGTGTTGTCAGTATAGCCTTAACTTTTTCAGCTCCTTTGCAAAGACTAAATGAAATTTGCATAGTTGTGCCACAGAATGTGCTCTCTTCTCATATACTTCACCATTCAGGCTCACGTCTTAGCACCGAGTGATTGCTGTTACGGGAGCAATCATTTCCCCTTCGTATCATTATTGACTCTGAGCTTCACATCAATACCCAGGTTTCAGTAGGTGATAGCTGAACAGGCAAACAATACCATCCTTCCCTCTTTCGGGTTTCTTAGTGACTGTCTATTAAGACAGCCTGTCTGCTGTTCAGATAAGACAGAAAGCAACAGAGTATTGCATGTTTTGCATGTCTGCAAAAGATAGCATTGCAGTTCTCATGGCAATATTTATTATAGGGTGGATATGCCCTTCAATATATCCACTCTACCTCTGCTGCTCAGTGCCTTCTGGCTAGGTTATGATCATGGTGTACGTAGCTCTGTAGATGCATGCTCACTGAAGGACTGATTTGAACATCTCATCTGTGGCATGTATTTGGAGATTTCCTGTGTGGTTTATGAAATGCCTTCAGGTCCCCAGCACCAGTAGTAGTGGATGAGCAGAAATTATGTATGTTGGTTATTATCATCAGTGTTTAGAAAAAATTAGGTTAACAGGAAAATGTTTTTAACTCTCTATATATTGTCTGCTGCATTATTGTCTGCACTATGTGTGTTTAAAAGTTATTCAAACTTTTCCATAAAGTTTAGGAAATAATATATCCGGGATCTGGAACATTATCAACCTTTAAATCGTTCAGTTAAAATCAATCTCTTTTCTTTCCTTAAGAAAAGAACAGAATGTTTTAGTAGTTCAGTGCCTAGAATATTTTTTAATCAAATATGCTGCCAAGTTATTTTTTTTCTCTGTATTTGAGCATGCTTCATCAAAATAATGTGAAAATAGAGACAAAGTTAATGACACCCTTGTATCTCCATTTTGCCATCATCATAAAACCCTGAACCCTACTCCAGATGATCAGTAAATAAGATGAAGTAATTTAGCTGAGAGAATTGACTAGCTACAGTGCATGAACTATAACTGTGATATTAATGTCAAATAGAGTTAGTAATTTCATGTTATATTCTGCTCTTGAGCATGAAGTACTCTTCCCTCTGAAACCCATAAGAGCTGTGTGCTTGCAAATAATTGGAACCCAGGTCTTGAGGTCCCAACCAATAAAATATATTTTGGCCTGTGATATGGTAAAAAAATATTCATTTGTTGCCCTTACCCCTTTCTATGAAAGGATTCCATAATACAGGTCATGAAGAACATATCTGTTGTTGGAGATGAAAGTCTGACTGGATATAAGGAGAGAACTTCTTCACCATTAGGATAACCAAGCACTGGGACAGGCTGTCTAGAGAAGCTGTCAGTCTCTATCCTTGGAAGTTTTCAAGACCCTGGATTAAATCTTGAGTGATTCAAATGCAGATGTAGTAATGTCATAGGTCAAAGGCATAACTTTGTGGTTTATTTTTCACTTTTTCATTTATATAAGGTAATAAGTGTCAGGTTCCTGACACCATGCTCGTCTCCCCAACCCAACAGAGTCATCACTGAGGCTTTTCATATCCACAGTGGTCAGTAATTGTGGACAGGAGAGAATATACGAGAAATTTCAAATGTCAGTTTACTGTGCAGTTTCGAGCAAGTCCAGAGGAGGCCACGGAGCTGCTGCGAGGGCTGGAGCAGCTCTGCTCTGGAGCCAGGCTGAGAGAGCTGGGATGGGGCAGCTGGAGAAGAGAAGGCTCCTGAAGGGGACACCTTAGAGCAGCTCCAGTGCCTAAAGGGGCTCCAGGAAGCCTGGAGAGGGGCTTTGGACAAGGGAATGTAGGGACAGGACAAGGGGAATGGCTTTAACCTGCCAGAGGGGAGATTGAGATGAGCTCTGAGGCAGAAGTTCTTCCCTGTGAGGGTGCTGAGGCGCTGGCACAGGGTGCCCAGAGAAGCTGTGGCTGCCCCATCCCTGGCAGGGGTCAAGGCCAGGTTGGACACAGGGGCTTGGGGGAACCTGCTCTAGGGGAAGGTGTCCCTGCCTGTGGCAGGGGGTTGGAGCTGGATGAGCTTTAAGGTCCCTTCCAACCCAAACCATTCTGTGATTCTTTGTTTAAGGGTTGCTAGTATGCACTGGGAAACAACAGGTTAAATAGAGCATGAGATACCAGTGAGAGTGGACTCATCTATTCCAGCCTTTTCTGATGTCTTTGTGGGATTTTATGCTGAAAAGCTGCGGTTCCACCTTGACATTACTAATACTAATTTATATTGTGTATTCTTAAATTAAACCACTTCAAATTTTTCAAAGCAATTAGAAAAAGTTAAAAAAGACCAGGATATTTTTCATAAGAACTTCCTTGTCAAGACTACGGAGCTCACTGAAACCACAGAAGAGAAGTTGGGGGTCACGAGAGAGGAGAGCCAAAGTATTCCAATATGTCACTATCTGTACAGTTACAGGGATATATTTGTAGTGTGTGCCAGAACCCGTGGAGTTAAAGTGAAGAGGGGAAAAGGTTTCTTTAATATGTCTGCTTTAATATTTAGCATGGGTATTACAGTTCAGTTTGCTGAAGTGCTTTTTCAGTAGGTTTGTTGCTGGTCTTCAGCAAGCTGCAGGAGGGTGGCCAGAATGAGAACCTGACAGTAATGGTGACTTTTATTTGTTTATTTTCATTTGCAGACTTGAAATTGCTGAGCAATTTCTGCTGTATATTCTTACAACAACTATTAACAATGGGCCTTTCTCTTTCGCACCTACCTGTCTCTTCTTTGAGGGAGGCGAGTTGTTTAATTGTGCAGCATTTTTGACTCATCTCTTCACAATTCTTGGTTAGTTACCAGGCAACATGTGATGGTGTTAAACTGAAATGATTTTATTCTGAGAAGTCTTTGCAGCTGTGATAATCTAGCCCAGAGAATTCTGATTGATCACCTCTGTGTGGGACCGTGGCTTTTAAATTGGTAGGAAGTGCTTTACGAGATAACCCTTGAAGGTCCCTTCCAGCCCAAACTATTCTGTGATTTTTATTTAGTTTTTGCTATATTGAAAATCTCCAAATATAGCAGAGCTGCTGCCCAGGATTTGCATGTCTGATACAGTGCTAGTCCCAAAGAGCACTACTTCTACAGGTCACTAAGCCAAGAAGCTCAAAGCGCTTTAAACTTCCCAGGATTTCCATTTATATAGTAACATGTATTCAAAAGTAATTTTCATTTCCGTCGTTTACTGTAGGAGAGCATCTGAAATTGCCTGGCTTTATGCTGTACTTAAACCAGAAGACGTCTGTAGTAACTGTTTGGGAATGATTATAAAACTTTGACTGCAAAGCTGCTTAGAATATATGAACAATAAACTCATGAATCTTTAAGCAGAGAGGTGAAAGGGAAAAAAGAGAAAAATCCTGTTAAATGGAAGACTAGTTAATGTATGACTTTATTAAAACATAAAAATGTGATTGTTACAGATCATGCAATCATGATTCCGAAATCACATTTCTGAAAATACTCCTTCCTTTTGAAGTCATTAGGACTTCACATTGCTGCAGTGTTTGTCTTTACAGATCAGTTTGCCCATAGCAGAGTCTCAGGACTGCATTATAGCTTCAATTCTGAGCAGAACTGTCCATTAATCAACAATAAAATCTACTTAAAAAATCCTTGGCAGAATCTAGCTGTTTCCCAAATATGTTAGTAATTTATTGTTAAATGAAGCATTGGTATTTTAACAAAACAGTTCCCAAATCATTGAAATTAAGAAAGCCAGAAGGTTTTTTTATAAAGTACATAATAGCTTTCAACTAGAATAATTGTAGCGTGTCATTTGATTTATTAAAGTTGTAGCTTCCCTCTGGTTTCAGTGTATTTCTTTGTTGAGCTACAGTGTGTGTTTGGGCAGGGGAGGGAAAGGATCAGTTATCTGTCCAATTTTTAGTAAGAGATGGCAGTATTTTGCTCTGAACATGCTTGATCACTTAATACCCAAAGTATTATGGAATTATTCCTTTTTCATCATGACACATTAGCATTTGCCCCTATGTGAAGGGAATTTCTTTGCCACCTATAAAAAAAGGAAATCTGAGTCTATAATACAATATTCAGATCAGTCTTATGAGTCCTGTTTTTATATGAATAAGAAAACAAACCTTTGCATATTTACATGAAACACAGTGCATGTCCTTCTTTACTCTGATACTACAATGAGTAGATCTTTGGCATGGTAGCCTGTAGTAAGCAAGGAAACAGTGATACTGTCAGACATCTAGATGATTTTTGCTTCTGTCAGCCCAATTCATGGTTTTTCAGTAAAATAATGTTGAGTTACATTTTCACTTGATTACTGTGGTGTAGTCATTCTGAACATCACTGCTCTACAGCTCATCACACATCTCTGCCTGCTCTGCAACTGGACTAGGGAGGTATTCCGGAGGTTGTAAACGTGAGTAACTACTGCTGATTGCTCCAACAGACTTTAAAGAGAGAGGAGATATGTAGTTCTCACATGCCCTATTCCTATACGTCCTTGGAGCCATCTGCTTTACCAAGTGAGTTTTAATAGTAGTCTCTGAGGAAAATCTTGCTGGCGAACTGAAGGCAGGCAACATTTAACTGGTTTTAAATATAAAGTTCTACTGCCATGATAATAATAAGAAAGAAAACCAGAATGTCTTGGAGATTCTCAGCAGTTTTTCACATGAGGAGTCCACTGATAGTGGAATAAAACAGGATGATGGAGAGAAAACAGACTTGACTTGAAGGAAGTGAAACCTTCTCAAGTTGGAAACAAACACCTAGGAGCTGCTGAGCTTAGTCTGCATGTTACAGCTACACCTCACTAATCTTTTCACATTATAATAACCACATAGCAAATGTACCTTTCTCTTCCTGCTATTTAGCAAAGGTTGGTGTCCTCAGCATGTCATGGAGACACCATCCCTGGGGGTATTTAAAAGATGTGTAGACATGGCACTGAGTGACATGGTTTTAGTGGTGGACTCGACCTTAAAGGTCTTTTCCAACCTGAATGATTCTGTGTTGCACTGAGGGCTCATATTTCAGCTGATTTTATTGGCTTGATGGAGAGTTCTATTACATTTACTATAGAATTATGTTAAAGCACAAATGTTGTGAAACAAATTACATGGTCAAAATAAACGAACAAATAAATGAGCCAGATTAACTGGCATGCACCAGTTGTTTTCTACTGCTCTAGTCATGCAAAACAACTGTAAATACAGTGTAAACAGCCACAAAGACCTCAATTATTCTCTTACTCATTCATGCAGATTAGTATGATCTTACTCTATAGCTAAGTGATTTAAACAATTCTGAGAACGACTGATGAGGTTCATTTACACCAGTGTAAATCTACAGCTTCTGTTTTTTGATTAAAGTTTTATGTATCAAGCTGTTCATCACTCCTTTTTAAATGTGGCTGTTTGTGTAACTTATAATAGGGATGATCTCTATGTATTTAGTGAAATGGGAGAAAATCGGAGCTTTTCATAGATGTTTGTTCTTGTAGAATGTAAAACCTGTGTATCAGCTTACAGCAAATGTTCCCAGTAGGTAATTGAATACATTTTTTTAAAAGACAATGGCAAGAGAAATGGCCTACTACCAAGTAAGCAAAGTGAGATAAATTGTTCTATCTTTCAATACCAATGTGAATTTTGATTCATTTTTAGAATCAGTAATAGAAAGTTTCCAGTGAATTGCTCCAGAGCAGCTATCATTAACTTCATAGGTCTCAGTTATTTGAAAACTTGTCTGTTCTTAAACTTTATTTGACATCCCCTAGGTGGGAGAGGATTGCAGAAGTGCACTGATACAAGTATTGCAATACTATTTGGCTCCTTTCCAAGTTGAATAGCATCTTACTTCATGAGCAGGATTATTGATTTTTATGGGGCTGTTCTTCAAGGAAGTTTGCAGGTAACTTGGTAAGGATGCAGTCTCGCCCAATGCAGTTTAAGAGTTTTGACTTAATAACACACAAAAGACATTTGAGAGAGTACCTGAGTGATCTTCAGCTTAGCACTTTCTCATTTGCAATGCTACATTCCTTTTCTAAGACTTATTAATGAAGTACTATCGTAAAAAAATCTTGCTTAGGTAATGAGAAAACATTGACTGCAGGGATTGGAAAACACCTGTGAAGGATAGGTTCATTATTATTAGCAGAATGCTTTTGTGAAAAACAGTAGATTTCATGCTAAAGAAGGAAGAAGTTGTTTTGCAGTACAGGAGAGGAAAGATGATTTGGACATGGGAAGGTAAATGACTGGAGCGCTGGACAATGAGTTAGGAGACAAAGAACTAGATATTGCCTCATGTAAATTTCATAGCTTTCCCAATTTCAGTAGTTAAATCACGGCTATCATGCATGAGTTCTTGCATATTCTTGAAGACAAATAAAACTCTTTAATGAGTTACACTGATTTATCATGTTCCTTGTTGTAGTCTGAAAAAGTGAGAGTCACACCGACTTTTGGCTGTTCTGGGCTCTACCATTTCCTGATGTAGCACATGGCATCACCACAGGCCACTGATACAAACCTTGATGTAAATCTCAGGAGGGCATCTGGGCATCTTCTGAGGGCCCACCCACTTTTTGACTTCATGATGAGTCCTTAATCCCTGATCTTCATTTACTTGACAGTTAGCCCTTTGCTGCAGCTTTCCTTGTTTGACATTGTAATTTGGATTTCTCGCGTGCACCAAATTCTCTCTTGTAGCTAAGCCCCTGACTGTGTCATCAATCCTGTTACCATTCGCTGATTCACCAGATTTGCCAGGTTTACTTCAAAGTACACCCTAGCCTAGTTTCCATTTGTTTTTAATCACAGAAAACATTTTGGTAAGCCTAAAATAATTTCTTGATCAAAGATCACAACCTTTGCCTCCACGCGTTCTTATAGATAAAGCTGATCACTCATTCATCTTTCTATCGTCATTTCTATTCCTTCCATTATTGTATATTTGACTGTCTCTGGAGTTACTGCTCCAGCTTCTTGCACCATTATTTTTGTAGATATTTTCATTGTTCCTTCCTTTAGTTTTAGGAATGTTGTGCTGACTGTCTTTGTGAATCATATCACCGGATGACCTCCTCTTCTTATACATCATCAGGTACTATTTTTATGCAGATGATTTGCAAATCTATTTGTCAGCCCACGGTTGGCCTGCCTCTGTTCAGGCATGCATTTCATCAAGCATCTTCAGCATTCCTGCCTTGACAGCTTGCTGATAACAAAGGTAAAGCAGAGCTCTCTATCTCCCCCTACAAAACTCTCTCGTGTCCCTCACCTTTTATCCCACCCTCATCATATTACCATCCACAGTCAGTTGATGTTTGTTATCTAGACAGGTTCAGTTATGAATTCTTTTGCTCTAGCTTTAACATCACCGTTATCTCTTCCATCATCTAGAATGTGTGTCCCTGGTGTCATTTTTTCCCCTCTTCAACCTTCTATTTAGATTCTTTCTAGGCTTTTACTCTCTTCAGCTGTGGACAAAAAAGCATCCTGTGTTTTCAAAGTTACGCTTTTATTATGTTAATTGCCTTCCTTACCATCAATGTTTTTACTCTAGTCCATTCTAGCCACTCCTGCTGGGATCATCTTTATCTGAGACAGTTCAGTTCACTGGAGTATAATTTCTGTATTTGTTCCAAGTTATCAGTGAACGGTTTCATGCTCTTTTCATCTATAAAGCTGTTGAGGCATTTTTTATGTAGCTAGGTGTCTGCCTTAGTTTCCTCTAATTCTCTAGAATGTTCCCCTAGCTATACCGTTGTCAGTATTTCTGTCTTTGTGCTTTCATGCTTTTTCAAATAACCCTGCTCTCTCCCTTCAAATTTAGTTTCTTGATCTTGTGGCTTTGAGACTTTTGCATATCCATGCATAAATATCTCTTCAGTTTGCCATCTGTGCAGCATTTGTCTAATCTTTTGAATAAGGTAAGGCCAAGAACTTATTTTTCACTCTGTTCTCTTTTACTATGAGTTTTTTTTTTATTATTAAGACATTGTAGGTACTTAAACTGTTGTCAGTAATACTTCGTATTAGGAAGAAATACTCTACTATGAGGGTGCTGAGGCGCTGGCACAGGATGCCCAGAGAAACTGTGGCTGCCCCATCCCTGGCAGTGTTCAAGGCCAGGTTGGACACAGGGGCTTGGAGCAACCTGCTCTAGTGGAAGGTGTCCCTGCCCGTGGCAGGGGGTTGGAACTGGATGAGCTTTAAGGTCCCTTCCAACCCAAACCATTCTGTGATTTGTAGGTTTTCTTTTTTCCACAAATACACTTTAATGTTATTTAGACATAATTGTTAAGATAAAGATGATATTATACTACTTACAGAATACACTTGTATTACAGAGTGTTTGAATGGAAAGCAATGGCAAACCTCAGTATAAGGCAAATGGAAAGCAATGACAAACCTCTCCATGTGCCTCCTAGTAGACAGGCAGTGCTCATTGCTTTGGTAAACTTGCAAGATCACTTAAGAAGAAGAAAGCCAGTAAAAGTCTGCTGACATTCAATATAATATATAGGTAAGCAGATGAGGAACTTGAGACTATAGCAAAGAATCTAAAGTAATTATTTTTACCTGTGTTCATGTGGTTCACACGTGGGAATCTTTCCATGTGGGGATTTAGCAGAATATCCAGATGTCTCACATCTGAATATATCCTAGGACATGATGAGGTTATGTAGTAGTAATGCATGGAGTAAATGGACAAAAGGAATAGTAATGAGTCGCCAAGATCAGATCCTATTGACTCAAGAACTGGAGCCTTAACTACTAGTTGTGATGCATAATGTCTTACTCAATACTTCCTTAGTATTTGAGAACTTAAAATAGCAAACATGAGCTCTGAGCTGACCATTAGTGCTCAGAGTAATGTTTCTGAGATTGATAGGTGGCTGTAGGAGAGCTACAGCTCAGCACTTAGCAGCAGTCAAAAAAGTAAATTGAACATTAAGAATTCTCAACAAAGGGTAGACAATAAATCAGAGGACATCAATGATTAAATCTAGAGTTTGCCAACAACTAGAAATAGTTTGTATAGTTCTGGTCCCCACATCTCAAGAAGAATATAGTGGATTCATAAGCTGTCCAGAGAAGAGCACCAGGGCTGTTCAAATGCTGCTTTATAAGGAACAGCCAAGTAAGCCAGGCTTCTTCAGCCTGGAACACAGGTAGCTATAGAGTCATGAATGGCTTGGGAAGAGTGAAAAGGGGCTGGTGGTGTTTTTGGTTTGGGGTTGGTTTTGGGTTTTTGGTTTTTTTGGTTTTTGGGTTGTTGGGGTTTTTTTTTCCTGTCTTCTAACACAAGACCTAGAAGATAGGAAATTAAACCAACAAGAGGTTTTGAAAGTAAACATGAAAGAGTGGTGGTTCTTGTGTTCATCCATTGTGGATATTTGCAGAGGCTCAACGGGAGATTAGGCAAAGGTCATGGAACAGAAATTTCTGGAGTTCGCAGAACGTGTGTCTGGCTCATGAAATCTCTGGGCTGCAAGTGCCTGACAGCTAGGAGGTAAGAGTTTCCTGTGCTTTCATCCCTAGACATCCACTTTTGGCAAGCGTAAGAAATAGGATAGAGGGTTATGTGGTCTTTGATCAGGGTAGTAGTACTGGTCCTCTACTACTGGTTCACCAGGCATTACGAGCAGTAGTATTGTAATAAGACCACGTTTAGAATTACATATTGTTATCAGTAATTAATTGTAATCTTTAAAAGTTAACATTCTAGTCTTTGGGGACTGCATGGGTGGCACATTTTCATTTGCACACCAAAGGCACTATGGTGAATAGGTAGAAGATGTATTTTATTTTAACCTGTGAAAGTAGAATGGTGGTATCATTTTTCACTCTAACTGGTTTTCTTTAAGGCAGTAATAGCCAGCTTGCTGTATTTTTCATCAGTCCATGGCAGGCTCTGTGGCTCCTTCACATTTCTTTTAAATAACAAGATCGTATTAATAAAATTAATGTTGAGCATCTTACTTTCTTTGTCTGACATAATTTGCCTGTCATAGTAAGTGATCTGAGTCCTTCTTCATGATGAACTTGTGCTGAAGGTTCGTCATTTTTGCTTAATTCTCTCTATAACCTACTGACTGAAGGATGTATGTTTTGTGTATTATAATAGACCTTGGGGTTGTTCCAGCAGGGCATAATTTAGGTGTGCCTTTTCTACTTGTAAGAAGAAAGGAGAGCTCAGGGATTTGCAAAGTGTTGCATTATAGTTCTATTTAAAATATAAAAAAACAAACCCAAACCAGATTGGCATTGTAGTATAGAACGTTACACTTATTTTTCACAGAACAAATGAGAATAAGTAAATTCGCATTAACTATAATGCCTGAACTAGCAGCACAGCTACTTTAAATTCAGAAGAAGAGAAACAAAACAGATATTCATATCTAAGTGTCAGGGTAAGAACATTTCCAGGTGTAAAGTGGAAATTAATGGAGCTGTGACAATTCACAGCAGCTCATATATTTGTGTTTATAGTTTGTTTTCCTATATTACTCAGTTAAAAGAATTAAGGTTGTATTTTGCTTCTCTCCTTCAGGTGGATAGCACTTATACTTCAATTTTGTGAATGTGATTTCATAGAATCTATTACTATTAGCCTGAAAATAGGTTTCTATTTTAATTTCTGGGATTGTTACATTTTAGGCCTAGTTCTCCTTCTCTTGTATGTGTAAGAGAAACTGTTTTGTTTCTTTGGGAAGTAAATTAAAAATAACTAATTCCTGAATGAATTGAGGCCATGAAAATGTGTATGATGATAAACTGCTATGGAGATCCTCATCATTCCGTAGGAGGGTCTGGGATTATAAACTGTATGGCTTGATTGGTCTGTGGGATACCAGACTATGACATAGTATCCCTTAAAGACATCATATATCCAAAAGACTTGCTCTGTTGATTGAATTGAGAGACAAGAGTAAAGAAATGATCCGATGAGAATATTAAAAATCATTATTTTTGTAATTTCTCCTATTAAAAAGTGTTCGCTATGTAGCAATTCTGGGTAAACTGTGTTTGAAGACTATTAGCTGGAGGTGGTAGGTACATCAGCTAACCACACAAGAGTGTGGATTTATACAGGTTTTCACTTTTGGGCTTTCACTGAGCAGTGACCTCCATAGTGATGTTCTTTTTCCTAACAATAGAAATGCTTTTTATCAGTTGTTTAGCTACTTGCAGAAAACAAGCTGTAGTATTAAATCCAAGCTGGCTGGTAAAAGTCAGTAAAGAAGCTGTTCTCTCTTTTTTGTGTAAATAAATGAAGAAACGAATGTATTTACGGTCCAAAGTTCCCTCGTCTGTTTTCCTATACTAGGTTTGTGCTTGTTTTGTTACTAGCAGAACAGAGACAAATGAGATCACACAAGAAGTCCCTATTATCCTGAGTATTCTATTAGCATTTTTAACAACAGAGCAGTGTTACACATTTGGGTAAGAACTCGACTAATTTAAAGATGGCCTTAGAATGGACACAAGTGAGAAGATAGAAAGAGTTAACCAGGTTTTCTTCGGAGTACTAAGGTCCTTCCAATAGCAAGGTGCAGTGTGAAAAGGTAAGGGAGAGATGCAGAAAGCTTGTATGCATCATATTAACTACCTCCTCTTTGCTTTCCTTTTCTACTGAGGCTAATAAGACTGTCAGATTGATGTAAAACTTCTTGCTAGCTAAATTACAGCATGTGGATTTACATTAGTATAAAGCATTGAAAGTGAAAAATAACCCATTGCAGAGCGGGTGAAATTTGTTTTATTTTTACAACTGGTTTTCTTACAAACTTTGTGAGAAGTTTCCTTCACTTTTTGGAGAAAAATACATCCTATATGAAAAATGAAGTTTTAAAATAAAGAAACAGAGAACATTTTTACCTTTCCTGTTATAGTATCTTAAGAATATAGGAATTACTTTCAGGAAAAAAAAATGTATTGCTGTGAAGATCAGGCATAGTTTTTTTGTTCTGTTTTAAGGAAGCCTGGAATGTGTAAGAATTCTGAAAAATGAGAACAAATTCCTTTTTGTTATCTAAGAAAACAAAAGATTTCCTGTTCCTGCAGTGACTTGTGTCAGCAAAGGCCAGTGGAGTATTTAATGATACACCCTTTTTCCATCAAAATGAAGTAATTTTACGTTAAGATTTACTTAATGATTTTTATTCTGTTAACTTTGCAAGTAATTCTAAATTTCTAAGTGTGTCTTAAAAATCAGCAGACATTTAACAAAACTTCTCATGCAAGTAAGTTGTGAAACGTATCCCTTTTAGCGATCAAGATGGAATGTACGTGAGTCTCAGGTATTCTGGGTGGAAAAATGGGGAGCAAATGTGAGGCTTAAATTTAGTCACGCTTAGAAGTAACGATGCTTGTTTTCTTATCATTTCCTCAGGAAAATTCCATTTGCAAACATGCATTTCCATCCGAATGGATAATTTCAGAGCTCTGTTTGGGTGAAAAATATTATTTTAAGGTGAATACCCCAAATGTTTGCCAGTGAGCTATTTGAATTATGCACATGGTGTTAAACAGAACTCACCAGACCCAACTGGGCATCTGGGCTATAAAAACCCCTCAGAACTGCGGAGACTGCTTTTAAAATTAAGAATTCTTTACAAATTAATGTCACCTCTTTGTGTTTAGCCCTTAGGGTGTAGTTGTATAAGTCTGCCTTGCCTTATACCAAACTGGCTCATCCGTAAGACACCTCATAAAATGGCGGCTGTGTGGTACGTCATTAAAATGGCTGGTGTCTCCTCACGTCTGGAGTCAGTTATAAAGGAGTCAAACTCTCTGGGATGTGTTCACAGACACTGTTGTAGGCTCAGAGGCTCAGGTGAATAGTCATGAGGGATGTTCTGGTGTTTCTCTATTTGTGGCTGAGTTGTCAAGAAATTCTGGGGGGTTTTGTTCTGTTGAGTGGTTATTTGGTTTGGGGTGACTTCATTCTCCCACTGAGAATGGGAGAATGAAGTCACTCTCATCTTTGGTGATTTTCTTCTTTGATTTGGACAGGTTACAGTTGCTGTAAATGGACTGTTCTTGAGTTTCCAGGGAGTGAAAAATACATTTCTTTTCTATGAAGCCATGTTAGACGAACTGCATAAACCTCTGCCATGTCTCAGTGTGTGGCTGGTGGTTCTGCTCCCTGAGGAGACAGACACATGTCACTAGGATGTAATGTGCTCATGGCTAGAGGGTATTTTTAACTTGTATAGTCTAAGACCATCTCTCAAGGCACTGGATTGCCATGGGATGGAAGAATATGAGTGTGGTTCGTTCAGAGGTCACAGCTTCTTGAGGTCTGGCTGCAGGCACGTAGGAGAAATGGTGGATTGGGAAATGATAATGAAAAATTAGTACTTAGAAATCAGAAGGTAGTGATAGAGTACTGTGAACAGCACTAATCCATAAATAATGTCTGCTCTCACAGTACAGCATTTATTATTTTAAATGTTATGAAATAAAATTTTTATATGTCAAGACTTTTGACATAAAAAATGAATTGCAATAATGTAGATTACAGAATTCAGAACAATTAATTTTAACCCTTCTTTGTCATAATAACTCTTCAAAACTTCCAATCCATATAGCATTTCCTGTGAATTTATGTCTATCTGGGTTGCTGATTAGCATATATGAATTACTTTTTCTTGTGACTTAATATATAAAGGCTTCTTAGAATTAGACTGTTGGTTCCCTTGGCTTCACTGACCACAGGAAAAAATAACTTGTGTAAAAGATGCAGCAGCACATGACTTTTATGCTCTTCTCTTAGCATGTATGGCTAAATTTAACTTGTGAACTTTAACTAGAATGTGCATATATGAAATGAACTGCAACACGGGTGGTAAAAAAAAGCAGTTTGTTCTCTACAGAAACATAGAGATCAAAAAGACTACATGAAATAGAAGAGGAAGAAAAATATATTACAGGATAACTTCTATGGGCATGTGGTTTCCTTACTTCTTCCCCCTTCCCACCCCCCACCCC
>NW_009933340.1:30686-36291 GCF_000696875.1 Nestor notabilis
CCCACCCCCCACCCCCCAACGGGCTCTGTGGCTTTTGTAAGCACAGATGGCTTAAAAAGTGTGTCACCCAATAACCAGACACTGCCGGGAACAGGAATCCTTGTCCAGTTGATGGCATAATTGAAGGTCCTTCAGTGAAATAAGGTATCTTTGAAGTGACTATCCTGTTAACTTCTCACTTAGCACATCAAAGTGAGGAAAGGATGCCTTTATTTCTTGTAAATGCAAATTATGACTCTTGGTTGTGTGAAGCCCTGCTTCAAAACCTTGCAGATGTCCCAGATGATTTTGATGGTGAATGTTTTGTTTTTGGTAATACAGGAAGAGCTTTCAGTTTGTAATGGAAGTGTTGTACTTTGGTGATCTCACTGCAGCAAATTGCATATAGAAACTGATTTCTCACTGGATCTTCCTTTTATGGTGTTTATGTTATCACCCTGAAAAGTACTAAAGAAAAACTTAACTATTTTTCTACTTTATCCTAATACCAAGATCATAGAATGAATGTTGCAGACAGTTTAATGTTCAAAATGTCTGGCTTTCTGTTGGTTTACAGTTAAGGCATTATTACATTTTCCCAGTGATGCTTAAAATAGTCATACAATAAATTGCAGTATCTTAGTTAAATGATATTTATAGGCTGTTTTGTCATTTGACTAGCTTTCCTGATCTCTGTGTTGTGTTGGGTACAAGTTGATACTGGTTTTTTGCTGCAGTCTGTTTTTAGTATTATGACTGTTGGCATGGAAATCTGCTGCTTAACATGGTTTGGTGAAAGGCAAAGAATGATATGTGTTTTTTTACTCTTGTTTATTGCAATGATTAGATTATAGCATCATATGTGGTTGCAATATTCCTCTTGAGGGGAGGTTACAAACCTCATCAAGTTTTCTAAAAGCAAGGCTTGACTTTTGGCAAGCAGGATTATCTGTCTCCAAACGATGGGTGGTAGCTTGATGGGGTGAGTAGAGCAAGCAAGCTGGAATGGTGCCCAAATGTTGTAACGGGAGGCCTCATTTGTTAGCTGAGCAGTCCATCCTGCAGGACAGATGGTTGCAGTAAGTGCATGGTAAGCCTTTTCTTTGTCGGATATGGATGAACCTCCAGAATTCTACTCTTTGCTATAAAATGGCATGTATAATATATCCCAGCGAATCTTTATGTCTAAAGAACTGAAGGAATTATAGGAACCTTTGATCCTTTTCCTTTAGAATCCACTTGTCTTCAGAGGGAACATTGTAACTGGAAGCAGCTTTCTCAGCACTGCAGATGTCAATGCCTGTGTTGAAGATGTGACTTGTTACAGAAGTGTTGTCTGTACAGTCTGGGTAGAGGTAGGGAGAGAAGGGAATATACATTTCCGAAAGCTGCAGGAAGCAGAAGCCCTAAAGAAACAGGGGAAAAACAAACAAGCACAACCTCCAGCATGTACTAACAGTGAGGGGATAGATTAGCTTTATTACCTGAACAGCAAAGGATCATTAATGGAGGACTCCTCATGTACAACAATGTCTGTTGTATCCATCCATAGTGGAGGAATGCCAGTGTAACAGCAGATCAGCTGAGCAGAAAGCTCTGTTAGCCAAGGAAATTTTCAGTGAACCAGACAGTATTTACATGCGTAGTAAGACCTCCTGGCTTTCAAGTATCAGTAGAAAGCATCAAAATCTATCCCGCTTTCCTACAGAGACTGATCAATGAACTCTGTAGTCAATGCTGCAATCACAAATATTGTCGATATGTCTTCATACAGTATAGTAGTGCTACAGTATATAACACTGGTGTGTTATATCCCAGAGTCAGTATGAATGTAAAGAACCTATTGCTAAGCAATTCAACCCACCACAGCTGCCTGCAGCTACTCTCCCTAACCTGGTAATCGGAGAGCTGACAGGGAAACCTTCCTCCTGAAGGGGAGGTCAGAAAAACTGTGGCTGTGAGAATCACCACAATGTTTCTTACTTTTCAGCTGTTGTCCTTATAAATCATGCTCTTCTGCAGGTGCTTACTTGGGTGTCAGCATCTTTTTGAAGTCTTAACATTTTTGAATAGCAGAGACTTAATGCAGGTCCCCTGCAGAACACGGAAACTGGCAAGCACCAAGGTGGGTCACAGCCTATTTGTGTACCTCTGAGCTCCACTGTTTCAGACAGCTACTCTTGATGTACAGCTTTAAAGGCCATTAATATATTGCACTTGTGTACTGGAACCTATACAACATCAAATGGTTCAAGTTCTTATCTCAGAGTGATTAGTCATATGCTAACAAAGATGGATTGCAGCTTGAATGCAAGATCTGCTTTGCTTTCTCCCATATTTCAGGAAGTATTTCTGATGTATCTGCTTTGCTTAGTGAAGATGATCACTGACCTAGTGTCTTAAAAGAATTCATTGCCTTTCTCTTGAGCTTAGGCTTAATACTACTTCATTCAGGTACTGTGGTGGAAATTCAGCTAACTGGCAGAATTTGTCTTTTATGCTAAGAATTGAACTGATAATAGTGTGGAACGTGTATGTTGTGAAGTGCGTATGAAATTGCAAAATAAAATCTATGCTCAGGCCCCAGAATGATGGCTTCAGTCTCTTAGGCTTTGTGGTGTTTATTGCACTATTCGTTTTGGATCCTGAAATGGAAAGTCCAAAAACCAATGAAGCAGGAAATCCAGAACTTTATCCCATCTTTAGGTTTCTGTCTTGTTATCCTAAATACTCTTCTAGCTATCTGAGTTTTCAGGAAAACATGCTTTTAATCAGTTAAAATAGTGACAGAATAAACTGGTTTATATTCCACACTGTTACTGTAGAGCTAGGGGTCATGGGAAGAATATACAGTAGTAGTAGTAGTCAATAAAAAGCATTCACTGACTCCCATCAGTCAGTGTTGCAGTACTGGTTTAGGCAGGTAGAACAAGTTACTGAAGTGATCAGTAACAGTTTTCAGGTAACTTACATGATGAATACATGCCAGCTCTCATTTTTATGTAGTCATGTAACCCAGTGTTCAGAGACACTTGAAGACACAAACTAATTCCTTGCCTGGCTTAATGCATTTGCATCATCTTTCTGGATGTGCAAAAGTACTCAGCTGTCAATTTGCAATTGAAGCTCTTGAAAATAATGCATCAGGGAATGACATGGGACAGGGGAGCTCAAAAAAACCCCGATAGGAACAGGGGCTAGAACAACAATAAAACGTGGAGATACATCTGTCAACATCAGTGTTCTGTCCTGGGGTAAATAACTCCACACATTTGTACAGACTGCAAGGCCTCTAAATTCTAGCTGAAAAAGACATAGTTAAGTATAAGCCAGCCACTTGCAACATCACAGAGAAGGAAAATAACATACTGGGCTATACTGTGAGGACCGTGGCCAGCAGATACAAGGGAGGTGGTAATCGTTCCTTCACTTTGTGCTGGTGAGGCCACACTTAAAACATTATATCCAGTTTTGGGCCTCCCGTGTCCAAGTGGGTTTTCAAAACACAGAGAGGTGGCAACCAAAATGAGTAGGGAGATAGATACATGACCTGGAAAGACAGGCTGAGGGAGCTAGTCTTATGTAGGTGGCCACAGCTAAAAAGGAAACTGAAGGGGGACTTCAGTTGTCCTATAACTACTCTTACGGGGTTTACGAAGACGATGGAGCCAAACTCTTTCTAATAGCGGTAGATGATGAAATTGGACTGTTGTCACAAGATGCAGATTAGGAGGTGCAGATTGGATGTCAGAAAACACTGAATCAGCTGAATGATAGTGCAGCTCAGAAACAGGTTATGGAAAATCCATTCGTGGAGGTTTCCAAGAGCTGGCTATAGAAAGCCATAGCACATTTGATCTAGTGTTGGTGATAGTCCTGCCTCAAGTAGGAGCCTGGATTAGAAACGTCTGTTCCTACCTCTCTGTTATTGTAAGAAAAAAACCCACAGTAATCTATTTTATTACTTAGCAACTGATTAAATTTAACAAAGCATACATAGGAGACAGATCTTTAAAAGCATCAGCAGAAAAACAGGCAAAAATCATGTTTCTTTTGTGTATAGAGCTCAAAAAGGAAGCTTTGCAAATTGCTAATAACTGTATCAGCATATGACTCCTTCATTTGCATGTGTACTTGTATTAATTTTGTAATTTAATTTGTGCAATTCTGAATATTTCAGTATATCTCAGTGAAGGGAAAATCTTTTTAAGGGACACAGCTGTTCAGGCTTGCAGTAAAATTCTCCAAATGCATGTGCTATCAGTATTTCTGCTTTCAGAATGTCTTCTCTATTTGTGCGTTTGAAGTAGCACCATCATAGAATCAGAGTGGTTTGGGTTGGAAGGGACCTTAAAGCTCACCCAGTTCCAACCCCCTGCCACAGGCAGGGACACCTTCCACTAGAGCAGGTTGCTCCAAGCTCCTGTGTCCAACCTGGCCTTAAACACTGCCAGGGATGGGGCAGCCACAGCTCTGGGCACCCTGTGCCAGCGCCTCACCACCCTCACAGGGTGCCTAATGTTCACATCATCACCTACATTTCTCAGTGTTTGCACTACCTGATTTGTGATGTAGTAGTCAAAGCTACTACCAGTAGCAACCAACTAGTACTTTCTGGTATAATTTCTTGAGCTATGTGTATTTCTTCTTTCTCTGGTTTTGTATTTCTGTGCCTATTTTTCACTTAAGTTGCTTTATTTTAATGCCTAGTTAAATTAATGGAAGATGTATTTGTGCTTAGGTTCTGTTCAATTTATACAACAGCTCTTTGAGTAATCAAAAAGAGGAAGGAAAAGAAGCATTGAAGATATTTTTGTTTTACTGTCCCTTTCATTCCAAGGTTGAAAAATAAGTAATTGCTAGAGGAGCATGACAGTGATGTTAAATGTTTGGGTTTTTTTCGCATGTGTTCATATTGTGTATTGTTTGTAAATGACCCCAGAGTTTGTGATGCCTTGTCAAAAATAAGCCAAAATGCAGGTGGCTGCCTGCCTGAGTCACTTGGAACTTGTACATCCTCAGAAGGTTTGATCTGTCTTTGATAGCTTGATTCTTCTTAGGCAATAGAGAAATAATTGAAGGCAAGCTTCACTCATTGAAGCTGACAAGCAAGTTACTGCTTTCTTGGATCAGTGGTTAGTGGAGCACTTTACCTAGTTATACCTTTGTTATTTAGTATAAAAATCTGTAAGGTGCAGGCTCTTATACCAACACGTGCTCCTAATACAAACTTGAGCTGTATATGTGGCGCATGAGCTGTGATATTCTTGTGTGATATGTGCTATATACATGCTTGCATTTTGTTTCCTCATGGACTTAGTTGCCTGTATTTGTCCTCTACGAGGAAAGCAGAACCTCGAACATCATGTTGTAAAGAACTGCTGAGCTGTATCCTTCTGCCAGCCCCAACTGCCCTCATTAGCTTGCCTGTGATCTGTGCCAGGACAGGGCTCTCCTGCTGCTGAAGAACTTCTGTCTGGGGGTCAAACCGGATCAACTGCTGTTTAATAAGTAAATTCTACTTTATGTCATTCTGTCTTGTTGCCTGGATTATACACTGAGTCCTTCGCTCAGTTCAGCCTCCTAAATCACAGAACACGGGCGGGGGGGGGGCGGGGGGGAGAAA
>NW_009933340.1:36322-75422 GCF_000696875.1 Nestor notabilis
AGGGGGGAAAGAAATCTTTCCTTGGTATTTGTTACCTTCTCTGTTTGCCTGATAGATGACTGCCCCTTGGTGGCTTAAGCGCTGTTTTAAACAGAGAATGTCTCAAATGCAAATAGGTTCTGTGTTGCTCTGTCCTCTCCACTTTATTTTTACCAGTCTGGAGCTTGCTTACTCTTAGTGAATTATGTGACCTAATGAGACATGCCATTTTTTATTTTACAAAGATAAGCTGCAGGGCAGATGAGGATACTCTTTAACTGCTAGCAGGCAAAGCCAGTGCATCCAGTCATACTGCCAGCTCGGTTTTCTGTGCCTGTGTCTAATATTAGCAGGTTTTGTGGGTTGATGGGAATGAATCTTAAAGTGTTGGTGTCAGTTTCATGGAATCATAGCATGGTTTGGGTTGGAAGGGACCTTAAAGCTCACCCAGTTCCAACCCCTTGCCACGGGCAGGGACACCTTCCACTAGAGCAGGTTGCTCCAAGCCCCTGTTTCCAACCTGGCCTTGAACACTGCCAGGGATGGGGCAGCCACAGCTTCTCTGGGCACCCTGTGCCAGCACCTCAGCACCCTCAAAGAGAAGAGCTTCTGCCGCAGAGCTCATCTCAATCTCCCCTCTGTCAGTTTAAAGCCATTCCTCTTGCCCTGTCCCTACAGCTCTGTAAAAAGTCCCTCTCCAGTTTTCTTGTAAATTAGGTAATTTATATATTTCAGTAAATTAAGTAGTGGCTGTTGTACCTGGATGCTTTATTTCTTCTTGTTTGCATTAGGACAAATAACAGGAACACTCTACTGCTTTCTTTGTTTGTTTGAGTTTGTCTGTGTAATTCCTTCCTTGTGTTCTCGGTGAGCGTGTTTTCTCTTCAGACACTTCTATTTGAGGATTCTGTTTGGGCTAGCATCTATGTTAATACATATCAGTAGTTTAATTTCAAGTTTTCAAATGCTTTTAGTATTACCACAGTTTTCAGTGTTGTCAGAATTAAAATAAGTTTCAAAAGTCAAGGGGGAAAAGCTCTTTTCTCTAAAGTTGGAGATCCTAAAATGTGACTTTGAAACTAATGATTACATGTTGGTTTTGAATTGCCAACTGTGTTTCTTGCTACTCTGCAAGATTCTTGCAAGGACAGATGGCTATTGCTAACAAGAAGATTAAAGGAGCTAAAGGGATCTTCTGTTCTAAGTTCAGAAAATGGATGTAGAAAATAACAGCCGTTAAAAGACAGAAACTGAAATGTTCATTTAAATTAACAAACCTTGGAGAAATATTGCCTTCCAAAAGTAGTGAGAAGGGTTCTTTTAACACTTAATCAAAAAAGATTGTTGACCTGTAAAAGAAACCATGGCAGCTACAACCGTGTGGAGATTTTTAAAGGGTATCAGTGAAGGTCAGCACATGACAAGTTGCCTTTAGCCTTGGCTAAAGGGTTGCTTCACTGAGAGATTACTTTTTGTATCATTAAGAATTTATGCAGTTTACATTCATATTGTTGCCTTCAGAATTTTAGACTAGAATGCTACACATAGTTAGAAAAGAAGAAAAATCTATGTGTAAAAGGCATTGGTACCCACAGGTGTTCCTTGACATGAATGCTGGGGTCAGAAATTAAACCTGAACTTGCAGGGGGAAAAGAGAAATGTCACAGAATATACCAGGGTCATAGGTGTGTGCTGGGAATGCAGATATGAAATATTAGATGAGCACCACGTAAAGCTCTGCTCACCTGAACAATCACATTAAAGATGATGTCTGTTAAAAGCTTTGATCAAAGCTAAATTTTTCCATTCTGTTCTAGAATGTTTCTTTCAGTTGCAGGTTTTGAACAAGGTCCATTTGCTCCAATGTGTAGCAATTTGTATGCCTCAGAGCATCTGATGAAGCAGTCCTTCAGCAGCATGAAAGCAGAAAAAACACCTTTCAAAGCTATAGAGTGGTGTTGGTGGTTTTAGAACTCAGTCAAGGAGATCCAACTTTTGTCTGTAGGCAAGCCAAGGACTTACTCCAAGAATGGAGCTGCTCTGCCTGAAAATAATTTTTTTCTAGTTTCCTTCAACTAGCAATTCGGGAGAAATATTACAATAGTACTATTACTCTGTTACTACCAAACTAGCAATACTCATAACTACTGCTTAGAGTATATAAGTAAATTGTTAGTAGACTTGGTTGAGGACTGATTTTGGCACGTCTTATAGATATTATTGCCTTCATTTTTATCAGAAAGGAATCATAGAATCCCAGACTGGTTTGGGTTGGAAGGGTCCTTAAAGCTTACCCAGTTCCAACCCCCTGCCACGGGCAGGGACACCTTCCACTAGAGCAGATTGCTCCAAGCCCCTGTGTCCAACCTGGCCTTGAAAGGAAGGAAGCAGGTGTCTTTCATCTCCAGAAGCTTATCCTAATTTTTATGTGTGATTTTCTGCTCATTTTTTAACCAGGTTAGGAAGCTGGTGAATTGGTGGCAGCGAGGTGACAGTCAAATTAGTGCCCTTTCCATCTCCTTCAATTTATATTCCTTTGTGGCAAAAGTAGTGCAGTGAAACTTGGTCTTGAGAATTAAAACTATATACATTCAGGACCAGGATGAAAGATCAGAAACTGCAAACTGGGATTGTTAATTTATCTTGTGATCTGCACAAAGTCAGTGACACTGGGGCCAAAGATGGGATTCTTGATACAACCATTAGCATGTCATTAGTAGGATGCTTTTTAAATGAGAAGGGCAGACGAAGGGAAAGGTGAAGGTAGGTTTCATATTAATTTCAGTATACGTTGCAGTTCAGATGGTACAAAGTTTTTATATTCAGCAATAAATTACTGTAATTATTATTTAAAACATATAGAAACAAAATGTAGATAATTTTTTTGCTGTGCGAATATATAGCAAATTGTAGTTCTTCCTGAAAGTTTGTTACAGTTTGTCTAACGAAAATTTGTTGGCATTATCACTAAGAAGTCTAGAATGTTCTCTCCATGACAAAAAGCCTGGTTCTCTCCCTATGTATTGAAATGCAACTGAAATGTTGATTGTTATCTGAGTTTTCTTGTTTGACATCCTTTGGAAACTGGGCATCTTGACTCTCCTAGTTAGAGCAAGACCTGAGTGGAATATTAATTCATAGTGTTCCTATATTGCCTCACTATTAAATTATCTACCTCTTTTTCTGCAGGAGTGCATGATTTGATTCTTTGGGGATATAGGGTATTGCTTTTATGCTAGATAAGGATTACATTAGTTCACAACTTTGGCTTTACCCATTTACTCAGATTACATTAGTTTTAATTCACTTTTGTGTTTGCTTGCTTCCTCCAGTCTGTTACTGTGTAAATGTTGGCTGGAGAGGTTTTAAGGTGAGTAGATCATGTTCAGTTTCCACAGAAAAATGTATTTTTCTTTACATCTATATAAAAGCCTAAAGAACTTTCCTCAACCTTCTCCCCAGGTTTTTTCCTTAAGCCAGAAGACTTTTCCTTTCTGCTTGACATGAGACTTCCATCTGCTGTTCCTCTCTGTTTTCTAGTGGCATCACCTTTATGTGAACACAGATGGAAGCAGCTTATCGGGACAAAAAGGGCTTTGCTCTGTCTCAGTCTGAAGCCAGCAGCAGTGGATCTTTACAGTAGTATTTTTCATAGAAAAAAGGCAGAATGGTGTCCAGGTGTATGATGGGGGTTTCTGGCCTTGGCTGTGTTGGGACAGTCTAAAAATCTCTATTTTTAGTATTCAAAAATTAGTGATTATTCAGGATAAGAACTTGTCTGTGAAACAGGGATGTGTTTGTGTGGCTTGATTGAAAACCTAGAGAAACTTCAGGATTGTTTTATGTGAATACTTAATTACAGTTGCCATGACAGACTAAGGAGCTTGAAGCTCATCTTACATACAACTGACCTTGTAGCCTTTGTGTGTGGTCAGTGTGTTGACATTGTAATGCATAGCCACCAATATTCTGATGTTACAGCAGATGTTTCTTTTCTTTTTAATTACACAGTTTCCAGTGTTGTTAATATTATATTATTGACAGATGAATAGTGCCAGCTATAGCAAAGTTAATCAGGACAGTGTTAAAAATATGTTAAGAAATGATGCTGATTTTAAGGGATTCCTTTAACATGAATTATTCAGAGATAAAAAGCACTTGGAGAAAGGGGAGGTTGGATCTGTATTTTTTTAAGGTAGGCACAGTTGGCTTCTTGGTGACTCCATACATCTAAATCCTGAATTAGAGAAATGCTCTGCACTGTGAGTATATAGAGACCTAATAAGAATTCTGAAGGCAAGTTTATCAAGAGATTTATTAAATATGCAATCACAAAGCATATTCAGATTGTTACAGATTTAGGAAAAGCCATGTTTACAGTGGGCAGATTCAGAGGCTTAGAAGAAATATTAACTTAAGTATTATTAAGCTAATAGCCCGACCTTCACACATTTTGCTTGAAAGGTGATGGGTTTTAAGTAAAATAAATAAGGAAGCTCCTTGCTGCTGCTGATGTTTGTCCTCTACTATTAATTTCCTTATTAATTATTTACAAAATACTGCTTTGTTTAGGTGTTTTAAAGCTGATGATTAATCTTAGCTTTCAGGCAGTCATAGCTTAGAGAGGATTTCAAAGTTGTGCTTTTGCAAATCAAACCGTTGAAGGTATTTCAGGATGGCTCCTTCAGGAATGTTGCTGCTCAATACCAGTAAATATTGGAAAGTAAATATTGCTGAAAGCACCCGAGAGGTAACTGAGGTATAATTATTTGATAAGGAGTTGATAATTTTATGAAAAGCATAAATTTATTTCAGCTCTTCAGAGAAAAACAACAAAAAGTTGGGAGCAAACTCAGGCCTGCGAAATTCTGTGTATGAGCAAGCAATAACTGTTTGCTGCCTCTGAACTAGTGAGAATTGTTACCTCTTACCTGCTGATTAAATAGCATGTATGTATGCCTCTGCATTCTGCATTGTGATTAGTTAGAAGCGGTAAATAGTAGGGTTTTTCCAGGTCCCCTAATATCGATACCTGTTTACTGGTGATATTAGTAGCAACACTGAGATACTGCAACACTCTAATTAAATCTAGAGAGCTCAGGTGTAAAATTTAAAATGGATTCTGCAGTCTCCCAGTGAGAAGATTATACTCTTCTGTTATTCCGTGGTATGTAACATACCATAATTTGCTTGCCAAATGGTTATGTGTTAGAATGAACTGTTTTATGACAGTTTGGCTCTAAGCAAAACTATAACTCTGCCTATATTGTGGGAAGGAGATTGCATTCAGGAGTCCTTCCTGAATCAACACACAGCCTTATAAATTTGCTTGAGCCTCCACACAATATGGTTGTTGTTGCATCCTGATGAATGTAGTTGATTTCTTCAGGTGTTTTTATCACTAATTTCTACGATGGAAAAAAAAATTCATTAAATAATTTTTTTTTTTTCTTTCCCTTCATTAGCTTATTAGTAGTTGGAATATGTAAAATCTTAATAAACCTCCTTCAAAGGTTTTGCTTTGAGATTATCTCTTGTGCCTTGTGGATATACAAGGAAGAATTGTCTGTTAAATTGTGTGCTTGCAAAGTCAATTTGGAATAACAAGATTTCAACAATAAGTTTGCACTCTAAAGGAGGAAATACAAACACTGTAGGATTTAATATATATATATATATGTTTATATTTCAAGACAACACGGTTAAGACCCAGATCTCACTGAACTTTCTTAGCCTCCAGCACTGAGCTCAAGGAGCTTTATAAAACTAGAGACAGTTCTGATTACCATTTTCCAGGTGGAAAAGCTGGAGCTCAGGGGTCTGGTCAGCAGTCACACCATAGAAACTGCACCTCTCAGCACTAACTCTGTGACCCTTTCTTGAATAACCTCGGGTGTCACCGGCCAGATGGGCAGCTCCTACTGAGAGATCTACTTTGTGCTTTTTAAGCGACCAGTTCCCATCTCTGTTTTCCATCTGCTGCTCCTTGTTTTTACCCCCCACCACTTGTGAGCTCTGTGACTGCAACTGTACTGCAATGGAAGGTAGGAGCATTGTGCCATACAAAGGGTCAGTATAGAATTATTGAATCATTTAGGTTGGAAAAGACCTTTAAGATCATCAAGTCCCAAACGTAGTCCCAAATGATGTTAAGAATGTTCATGATGCAGAGACTTAATGGCTTCTCACCCATGAAGTGGTTTTCCAAGTTTATTGCTACAGGACTGTGAAAACCTGCCCTGCCAGTTGTGTGCTTCTCACCACAACAGCCACATGGACAGCAGTGCCTAACACAGGTGGGCACATTCCATGACAGTTGTAATGTAGCTGGACCTCTCTTTGCCTTGGCGCTGCTTCTACAAGACAGGTCTGTCCTTTTTAATTCCTGGCATACTCATCAAAATAAATGTGTATTTATATTACTTAGAAATGCGTATGTGGTGGTCACTGGAAGATGCTTGACTGAGAATATCAGAAGCTGTGTAGAACAGGGCAGGACTCATTTGTATATGACACAATGCAAGTATCAACTTGCTTTGTTATAGAATAGTGGGTTCAGTGACTGCTCCCCTGCTGTCAGGGAGTAGATGTAGAACTGATCCAGTCATGCAGAGGTGGATCAGGATCTGATTGTCCAGAGGACTTAGGGTCTTACTTCAGCTTTTCCTTTCTCTTGGGATACTTGTGTGTCCCCGTGTGCACAGTGGAATGAAAAAGTTTGCGTTTTCCAGTTTATTCAAGGATGTGTAACAAAACCCCACATTCTGTCATCCACTTAAACTGCTGTTACTAACTAGCTGATAATTGCATCTAACAAGATGCTTAGGAGTCACAGGGGAGAAAAGCAAGGCTCCAGTTTTACCCAGATTGACTGCACCAAGGGCTCATTGAAAATTCTTACTTCTCTTGTTGTCTTTAATCTATATTAGACTAGGATTTAAATATAGATAATCTCTACTGTAGCATTTAATTCCCTGTTGGTAATTTCTGCCTTTTCCGTGAAGTGTATTGAACTGCAACACATAACCTAGCATTTCTTTTGGTAATCAAATATTCTGAACCTTACTGGGTCCATCCCTTTTCTATTTATCATTTTATGTTTTGTTACTGAGATTTCCTCTGAAATATTACCCATAGGACATCGTTAACTTAAAACATATATATTCTTCCATGTACATCTTTCCAATACGTGCCTAGTGGAAAGGCAGGACCTTGGCACAGGATTCAGATGTATTTTGCTCTTGGTCTTTATCATACATATTGCCAATGTAACTAGTATTTCAGGGCTCTAATAACTATGTTAGAAAATAGAGAAATTAGAGGTAGAAATTACAGTATATGCCTTTTCTAATACCAGTACAAGATTTCTCCTTGCAGAACTGGCATTTTGAAGTGCATTGGTTTATTTTTCACAGACCCAGGTTCAGAGCCTGTAGCTATCAGAAAATGATCAGGTTTTTTCATTATATTAAGTATAAGCTTCTATTTGGCTTTTTAATATATTTTTATTTATTTTAATAAATCTTGCATTACTCTTCTGTATTTATTCCAGACCTTGGTATCTCGTATTTGTTATTTTTCTTCATTAAGACTACCCTTTTTCCTCTTTATTGATGCTGATGGTTTTCAGTGTTTAGGGGTTTCAGTACTCAAGACTCATGCAGGTGAAAAACACTGCTGTCCCAGCTTCCCTTCATCTCATCCGTACCCTCCCAATTTCTTGTCTAAAGAAAACACTGCTGACAGAGGTGCCCTTCTCTCCCACTCTTGGGATGTGTCACCCATTCTTCACTGATTTCAGGCTTTCATCTCTTTCCTTCAGCACTTTAGCCTTCTGCTCATTTATTTTCTCCAGGCTCTGCTCCATTTTCATCGCATCTGTCAGTATCTGTGACCACCTTTCTTTTCCTTTGTGAAAGCCTAAGTACAGCATAATATTTGTTTCTGGTTTTGAAGAAGATGGGATTATCTGTGTGAGCCAGAAGATTTGTGCTAATAAATATTTGGAAGAGCAAAATCAAGACCCGTATGGATCAGGTTCTTAAAGGATTAAGTTTTAATTGGAAGATTTTAAAAATCAGAACTATCCAGTCCCTAACCAGATGCAATTTGAGTGAAATTCTGATTCCAGTGAAGTCAGTGGGAGGTGTTGCTTTGCTGGTCAGCTGGGGCAGAATTTCATACCCTGCCTTTCGTCATACCCTGTGAGGAAGACTCACAGATTTCTGTCTGATATTTAGTTTTAGCTACACTATTGTAAAGGTGATGGTTGAAAGCAGTGGAATGTCTTAAAACTCAGCACCAGTATGTAATTTTTAATAGAAGCCTGTTGGTTCCTAGTTTGCCAAGAACTGTTCTGCATTATACGTGACAGGTATGTTTCTGTACTCTGCCCATGCTTCTTTTGCTGGAATTTATACTTTGTATCTAGCAAGCTGTCTCCATTATGATGGGGTACAATGACCTTTGGAATAGTTTTTATTTGCAATTTTAAGATACGTCAGCCTGAAGAATTTAGCTGAACTTCAATATTAATAAAAGAGTTTAGCATTTGTAATCCATCATTTGATTTCAAGAAGTTGGTGTAAGAAACGTTAACATTTGTAGATGTGAAACTTCTGAATACGTGTTTTTCTCTTAAGCTGTACGAAAGTGCAGTTTCTTACATTAGTTGCACAATGTTATTTTAGACTGGGGGGAAAAATAGCGTCTCATGTATGTATCAGGATTGTGAAAGACAGGAAATACCCCAGCATAAAGAGAAGCGAATTTAAATAAACCAGTAGTTTTCTCTTGCTGAATTGACACAGTATCTTTAAAAAGTGGCATACTGACTGTTTCCTCAATACTTCCCTTGGCTTTTGTAAACTGCATTAATTCATTCTGTCTTAAAATACCTTTCTCTTCCATGGATTCTCTTTACAGACCATATGGAAAGGAAATACAAATTCAAGTAGTTTTGTTTTCTATGTCAGTAAAAATTACTTTCTGTTACAACCAATTGAATGGTGACATTTTTTCTTTGAAATTGAAACAAGGTTCCAGACCTATCTCTTTGAACTGTATAATGTGTTCTGCCCTCATTAAATTCACTATTGAATTGTGGGGGTTTGTAGGGGAAACTAGAATGTCAGGACTGAGATTCCCTGAAAATTAATCTCCAGGGAGAATTCTGCTTTCTGATTTTTGTTGTGGTTTGTTGCATGTACACAGCACAAAAATAAAGGGGGTGTGTCTGTGTGTGCGAACATCAAGGAATAGAAGAAACACCCTTAAGTAGTTTTGCATCTATATCACTTGATAGCATGTGACCCTTTCTCTCTGAAGGCTGGAGGACCACGAAAGGTCTACACTAAGTAAAATGGGAGCAGCAGGGCCATAATTTTTTGACTTTCCTCTGCTTTAAGACAAACCATCCATCAGGCAGCTATGAACCAAGATGGAATCCATGTGTTAGAGTAACAGGGTTGTTTCTAAGTGAGATGGCAATGCCATTTAACACAGGGAATAAGCTGTGGTTCCCTTGCCCCAGTCACTAACAATACACCAGCTAACATGAAGGCATGCAGCATGTCAGATGAAAATGGAAAACCGTGATGTACGTGTCTTGTCCTCTAAGTTGCTCTAAGTCAGTATGAGGAAATGCTCTGCATTGTCTTGTAAGGGAAACTACTTGAGTCATCATTATTCTATACATTCTGAGAAAGTTATTAAAAGCTGTGTATTTCAGGAAGCTGGTGACTCCTGAATTGAGAGCTTTTTTTTTTTTTCTGAGTACTCATTTCATCTCAGATTATTTCTAATTCAGTGAAGTTGCTTCTGATTTGCAATGAAATGAGAATTGGACTCTCAGAATTCTCATTTTAATTAACAGAAAACTTACAAAAATGTCCCGTTTCACTCTGACAAAGTGACTGACTTTAGTACTACTTTTCAAGGTAAAATATTCATGTTACTTGATTATCTTTCCTATACGATAGTAAGTTGATTACTGTTTTTTGATGGTGTGCAAAGAAAGCAGGGTTCTTGACCTGAGGTGAGTATTAAGACTGATAAAAGGACTCATAGGTAATGTGCTCCATCAAGTCTCCAGTCACTTTGGCAGCCCTCTGCTGGATTCTTTCCAGTTTGTCAGCTTTCATCTGGGAGATCTGTCATTGCCCAAAACTGGACAGAGTACCCCAGCTATGTTCTCACAACAGCGAGGCAGAAGGGAATTATCACTGCTTTAAGCTGTTGGCCTTGCTGCATGGCATGTGTTTGGCTTCATTACTACAAGGACAAACTTTTGTCTCACTTTCAACTTGTGTCCATCACAACCTTCCCCTCCCCTGACTTCATCCCAGTCCTTCTCTGCAAAGCTGCTCACTAGTCAGTCCAACACCTGTCCTGTGCTGTTTTGTAGAGAATTTGCATCCTAAATGTAGTAACTTGCACTTGCTTTGATTAAATTTCAGGAGATTCCTGTCAGCACATATTTCCAGTCTGCCAAGCTCCCTCTGAACAGCAGCCCTAGTCACCAGCAGACTGACTGCTCACCCTAGCAGGGCTGCAAACCTATTGGGGATGAGTTCAGGTCCGTCATCCTGGTCGTGAATAAAGATGGAAAATAGTCTCAGACCCATCTTTAGCCCTGCGAAAATGACAAATCTGACTTAATATCAGTGGGACTTTATTGCTGATCATCCCCCTTGAATTGGGTGGACTGTGTAATTTTCCAGCCTTCCTTATAGACCATGCCTCTCATTCTGGCTGTACAAAAACTGAGGGTTTGCCCCTGCCCTACAGAGGCTCAGATGGAATTAACTGATTGCCCCTTACTGTAAAAGACTGGGTTGATGCTGAATTTATAAAGTAACTCCTCCATCTTTCCGATTGTCAAAGCACATGGAAGCCCTTAAACCTGACCTTGAACACTGCCAGGGATGGGGCAGCCACAGCTTCTCTGGGCACCCTGTGCCAGCGCCTCAGCACCCTCACAGGGAAGAACTTCTGCCTAATGTCTCATCTCAATCTCCCCTCTGCCAGCTTAAAGCCATTCCCCCTTGTCCTGCCACTACCTTCCCTTGTAAAAAGTTCCACGATGACATTTCTCTAGGAATTGTCTGGTACTTGGGAGATTCAAAATGAAACGTATGTGATCCCTGTAAAATGTGGGTTGCAGTTGTCACCGGAATTAAGGTTGCAATTTTGTGGAGCTGTGCTGCCCCTTAGGGATCCTTACAGGAAATTCTACCTTTAGGAGTACCAGGGAAGAAGTAGGGGTTGCTGCAAACATGTGCCATTTAAAATGAAATTCCATATGTTCTCTGGGGACTGGATGGGTTGGCAGGAGACTCCTCATCCTGGCCATGTGTAGTGCTGCTGGAACCCCTGCCATTGATCCATGGCAGGGAAACCTCCTGCTCTAAGCCTAACACTGGTGTGCAGACTGGCTGAATTGGGTGAATCAGTTGAAATAAGCTCTGCTTCTGACTGTCATTTGTGCACAAGAAATGGAAATGAGGAGCTTGAAGATTTTAGTGAGAGTGTCAAAAAAAGAACATGGTACATTTCAAAATACTTGCTCTACTATTTAATCTTAGCTATCTATTAGAAATGATTCTCATTGTGGGTGGATATGTCAAAATAGAAAAAGTAAAAAATATGTAACAGTACTATCACAGCATATACAACTCATTTTGAACGGTGATGTATTGACTCAGTAGTGGGTTTATCCTAAGGTTTGGAAGAACAGAACTATGTGCTGTCTAAACATAGCATGAAATCATGTACTATTACACTCTTATAGTAATACCAGCTGGGCTTCTTGATTTGCTGTCAGTGATATTGTCTGCTTATTTTGCTGTAGATAAACCACCCCAAACCTTATTTCCCTTGTCTTCCTGGTCTCCCTTCTGTACCTGTTACCATTTGTTCTCCTCTACTGAACCTTGCGTCCCCATCCATTTCTGCTCTAACACTGCCGGACACCATCTAATTCTTTCATTACTCCAGGCATTCTTTTAAGGACAGAGCACACTGTTGGAGTGAGCTTGCTAGACCTTTCAGATAGCTTCAGACATGATTTATTTTCATATTTTCCATCCATCTTACCCAGTACTGTGTTTACAGCAGAATAAATTGCCCGTTGTCTCATCCTACTTACATCTTTTCATAATATTTAAACATTTACAGGTGCAAGTACATAAGAGAGAAACTGTAGGAAAATTCCATTAACATTTTCTGAAATGTAATTTGTTTCCTGTTGACCTAGGGGAAGAAATTAATGAAAATTTACTGTGTTAAGCTCAGAAATAAGTTTTCTGGAAATGAAGCATTTGAGTTTTTTATGTATTTATTGAATATTTAGGACACCAGCCCACAGCTCTAGGCACTGTGAAACAGTTGGAAAACACAAATTTTCCATATGTTAAATGTCTCCTGTCCAACTTGTAATTGATTTTTGTTTTTTAAAGTTTACAAATTAAGAAGAAATAGATAATACTGTCTATCTGTTCTCTCCTGCAATAGACAATTGCTTGAAGCCTGACACTGCAAGCCCCTAAGCACTGGCCAGAAGAAACCGATTCTAATTTGTGTGAAATATGAGGATGCTTTCTATTCATACCTCTCTAGCGTGCCAGATTTAGTGTGACATATCAGTTTTCTTGCCCAGCAGAGTTCTGCTGCCGCTGTGCTGCGTGGTTACAAAGCCTTCTGCATCCCACAAGAGTGAGGCCATTATCTTCCTCATCTTCAGCCTGCAGGCTGTACTATTCTTGCATGTCACATGTAGTCAAACTGTTTACCTCAAATGTGTCAGGATCTCTCCGTGACACCTTTGTCGAGCACTGGCATGTCAGTGGTCATGTGTCAGGTATCAGTAAATGATGGAGAAAAAACACCAAACAGACCTTTCAAGGGCTGGAAACAACCCATATGTGTATATGCACCCCATTCCTTGTAGAATCCAAAACTTTACATTTCTTTCTCTTTCTCTGGGACACAAACACTTCAAATTTAAGGCTATTCCTTTGTTTAGATGACTCTTAACAAGCTGCCCTATAGATTACATGCAAAACTATTCTTTTTTTTTTCCCCTGTAGGAAAATCAAGTATAGAGCTAATGCGGAAGGAGGACTGTTCTTTGGGGTTGTTTAGCCTGGTGTTGGTGGATTAAACTGAACTGTCTTGCTGTGCTTTGGTAGTGGTTTGCTTGAAAAGGCTGCTAGAAAATAGAATGTTTCTTGTGTGTGTGTGTGCGTATGTATATATATAAATAACCTAATATTTTCTCAAGGTAATTAGCTGTTATGGCACTGTGAGGGTACAGCAGAGAGAACTCTGGTGTAGTTCTCATTCCGAGGGTTTTTTTCCTCCAGTGATCATTTATCGCCCGTGTCAATTGCTGTGAAACACAATTCCATCTTTCAATATTATCCTGTTAGGCCTACTTTTTCCTCAATTCTTTCTTGTCGAAAAAGCTGTCACAGTTTTGTTTATTTGAAAAATGCCCTTTTCACATTCCTTATCTTACAGAGCCTTTCTGCTCAAGTATCTGTCAGTGTGTCCTTTATGCATTGATTGCACACAGATTTCACTCTGCATTTGAAAAGTACTTTGTCTTCTCTCTCTACCCCTGTGTATATGTTGCAGCTGCTACTTCTGCATCAGAGAGTCATTGGAAAAGGGATGTTTTACAACTCTTATTCTCACCTTTTGGGATGTGGTACAAAAAATACTGTAAATGTGTGTCCAGGATTTCTTCCATACTCAACTATTAGGACATTGGAAAATGTGGGAAAACGTGTGATGCACCAAGTAAGACGGCAGATGGAAATGACAGCATTTGTTTTTTAATAGGATTCTTTCTGCTTCAAAGGGAATTATAAAGCAATCAACCACCCCCATCATTTGATCATTTATCATTTGATAATTTGAAGGCAGACATCAGGAAAGACCTGACTTGCAAAACTGAATTAGGAGGGTTTTTTTTTTTTAATCTCTTGCCACCAATCTAAAGTAGAAATGTAGAGTATTTACTGATTGCTTTGCACATCTAAGGAGAGTTTGGGAGTTGGTTTGTTACATGTTTCTGCTTCGCTCTTTCCATGGAAGCATGATCTAGAATCCTTCAGGGAGGAGAAAAGTGAACTTCAATCAAAAACAGGTACTGAATTAGAGGTGTATGAGCAGGAATTTGTAGTACAGAATGCATTTAGATCTGGATAGCATTGCTTCCTCTCTAATTTGTTCCTTTCTAACCTCCTTTCTGTCCCTAGCTAGTAACTGTGGCAGGTGAGCAACTTGCGTGCATCTCCACTCCCTTCCTGTTTTGAAAGGTGTGGGAATAGCTGTCAGTTTCATAAGCAAATCCTGCCATCTGGTGATTGCTGGTGTATGTGTGGGGGTTTTGCTTTTGCAGAATTTGACCCTTTGAAAGGCAGTTTCCTACTGCCTCTTTACTTGTCCTTCTCCTTTCAGTGATAGCTCCTTCCTTGTATACTATGCTGCACATAGTGATTCAATTTTGTACACAAACTTTACAAGAGTTGGCAGAGCTACCTTGTGATTTTACAGCAGTCTCAGCACCTGAAAGGATAGCAAGGTGCCTCAGAACGGGCCTTGCCAGTCACTACAGCTGATTCTTTGCTCCCCATGTATATATCCACTGCCAGCGATGGGGCAGCCACAGCTTCTCTGGGCAATCTGTGCCAGCACCTCAGCACCCTCACAGTAAATAATGTTTTCCTAAAGTCTAACCTAAATCTCCCCTCTGTCACATTAAAGCCATTCCCCCTTGTCCTCTCACTACATGCCCTTATAAAAAGTCCCTTTCCAGATTCTTGTAGGCCCCCATTAGGCATTGCAAGGGAAGACTCCCCTTTCCCTCAGCCAGCTTTGCTGGACTGGACTGGCATGGGAACTATGCTATACCGTGCTTCTAACTGGCAGGAATATTTGCTGCAGGGTGGAACTCCTGATGAATGCACGGCATGAAAATTAATATGATTTTTTTCCTTTAAAATGGTGGGTAAGGATCTCTTAAGCCAACCAGCCTTTTACCACTGCTTCTGCAGGAGTGTTCCTTGTCATCTTTGTGTAATCCTGTCCTCTCCACAGTGGGTATTTGCATGCCAGATAGAAGCTGGAAAAGACAGAGTTAAGCACAGAGCAATAGCACAGGGCTGGCTTATTTCTCCGGTGCCCCTGGATGTGCTCGGTGTACTCAGCAGTGCTCATTTGTTTTGTTTGGTTTTGGGGAAAGATGCAAGGAGGAGGAAGCTCAGGCAAGTTGAAATAGCATTCATGTAACCTCAGAGCACCTTTTTCATCTATCAGGCAAAGAAAGACTTGTTTAATTAAGCGTCAAGGACAGTGGAAGAAAATGGCAAAAATGATCATGTGTTTCCCATGTGGGGTGTATCAAATCAGGTGCCTGTGTTTAGAAAAGGCCTTGAGTCCCAAATTCACCTCCACATGTCATACGCCACAGCCAGCTCCAGGGCTCTGCTGTGGAAGATAGCAGGTGAGGGAAGGGATTTCAGGCAAGATGCTCAAACAATCCTGTCCCTTTACACTCAAAGCCACAGAGGTTTTAATAGCTATTTCAGAGAAATGTTTCATGAAGGGAAGAGTTTTACAGCTTGTCATCTTCCTACTATAAATAGGCTTTGGAAGAATATTTGGCTAAGTCATGTTGAAAGGACAGCTGGCTGAATCGATAGAAACCATTTCACCTTTCTTCCCTCAATGGAGTGTTTATGCCATTGCCTTTCTTAGTAAACTGAATCTCCCCAATTTGTCTGTGAAAGGTGACCCTGTACAGCTGACTGGATGGCACTGGAGCTTATCAGCAGTTCTCAGTATCCAGAGACTTCAGTAAGTTATCTGGGTGTGCTAGGATGATCAAAATTGATTTCTTAGGATAAACACAGTGGTTTTCAGAAAGAACTCTTCAACCCTGTTTGCCATAATCTACGGTCATGATTAACAGCCAGTGTTCTTCCCCAAAGCCCTTTTGATTTAAAAATAAGTAAAAATATGGTTCCTTTACTTGGTGACCAGTGCACTGCTGATCTTCAGTGTATGGTAGCTGGTAGGGATGGATGCAGGTATATAAGAAAGAGAAAGATGTGTCCTGTGTGTCTTTTGAGTCAAATGTAGGCGTAAAATTTTATAGGAGCTAAAACCTTAGCAAGGTTTTAAAGGACTTTCTTAAGAGTTAAAAGTTTAATATAAAAGAAAGCCCCCTGTAGGTGTTGGAAGACTCTTAAAATGTCTCCCCAGAGCTTTCTCTTCTCCAGGCTGAACCAGCCCAGCTCTTTAATCCTGTCTCCAGAGCAGAGCTGCTCCAGCCCTCACAGCATCTCTGCTGGCCTCCTCTGGATTTGCTTAAGCAGGTCCACCTCCCTCTTTGTGTTGGAGGACCCAGAGCTGGATGCAGCACTTCAGATGAATTTCAAGAGAATAGAGTTGAGGAGGAGAATTCCCTCCTTTGACCTGCTGCTCACGCTCTGGGGATGCAGCTAAGCACACAGGGAGGTTCTGGGCTCAAGCACACACAATTGTGTCCTGGGGAGCTTCTCATCACCCAACACCTCCCAGGTCCTTCTCCTCAGGGCTGTTCTCAATCTAATTTCTGACCAGTCTGTAGTTGTGCTTGTGACTGTCTCAACTTAGGTGTAGGACCTTGTACTTGGCCTTGTTAAACTTCATGAGATTCACACAGTCCCACCTCTCCAGCCTGCTTGATCCTACTGTCCATGTCACCAACAAAGATGTTGAATAGCACCACTCCCAGTGCCAACCCCTGAGGAGCACTACTTATCACCGGTCTCTGCTTGGACATCGAGTCATTGACCACAAGTTTGATGAGTTGACCATATGCTGTTCCAGTGGGGAAAGTTGCTGTTTCTCATGACCTAGCTTTTCAGAGTGTCTCTTGAAATGAAATTTTTGATTTGCTGCTAAAAGGTACAGAAAGAGGAAAATGGTTTTTTTGCAAACAAAAGTAAGAAAATGACATTTACAATTGTAATGTCCCAAAGGGGAAAGATATCTGTGCTGCATTGTTTAGGTGGTTATGTCTCAGCACGGTGTCCAGTCTTCAATAGTATCATAATTCTTTTGAGATTCTCATGGTGTCTAAACAAGGTCAGTACATAATTTCATATATAGTTTGGGGAAAAAATGGAAGAATGGTCTTCTATTCTGTCTCTAGTTATAAATCTTAGTGAAACATACATGTACGAAGTACGTGCATGCAGTGTAGATACGAAGAAAGAGGGTAATGTGGCACTGAAAGATGCTGGGCAAATTCCCTGTTACAGGCAGTGTAATCCATTGTTTGTGTGGGGAGAAGCATGAACCAGAAGAAACAGAGAAATGGGTTCAGTAAATTGATGTCTTAAGAAATACAAACTGATACCTGTAAAAGCAGAGCAAGGCGGCTGTTCGGGAGAGCAGTGAGTAGCTACACTATGGCAACAGACACTAACATCTTAACAGCTTTCTGCATTTTATTACTTTCTGATTTTGGAGAGGCTTGCTTCATGGGTGGGTGTGCGTTTACAGTGAGAGCCTTAGCCTAGTTCTTACAATAATTGTCTGAGTTTGAATAAGAAGAAAGGAAAGAAGCAGATCTTGCCTGCAGCTACATAAAGAAGAGCTTTGCAGATCATTCAGCAGAGTGAATCGTCTGCATTTAAGCACAGGATCGGTGGAACATCACAGCCCGTTGCTCTTCCTGCTGTGGTTTTGACTTAACCTTCTACCAGACTTTTTGGCTCGTATTGGTGCAGCCATGGTGGGGAGAAGCACATCACTCTGAAGCAGCAGCTTTGGAAGAATTTCACAAAGCCTTTTAGGAAGATGGTTATATGGTATTCCAGCAGGAAACTATCACAGGGCCCTCATAAAAAATGTCAAGGACATGCCATAAAGCTTTCTCGCTTCCCTCGAAAACGGAATATTTGGCTCTCAGTAACAAGCCATAATAACAAGAAAGATGGGAGCTGTAGGAGTAGTTGAACAGAGAGGACCACAGATCACAGCAACCTGTGCTCCGGCAGGTAACTAAGATACCCAATTTAATGCTGAAGCTGGCACACCTCTCTGTACAGGGTGTTCTGCACACAGCTGTGGCTGGTGGGATGCTGGGTCACTACCATGGATGCTGCCTGAGCGACAGCTGCTGGAATTTGTGTACTTCCAGTGGGTTTCTGCATTTCTGTTGCTTGTGGTTGGCTAATTAATAATTTGCATTAGTTATGGTGAGGGAATTTATGGAGAAGTGAATTAATTCTTCATTTATATTAAACAATAACATGATTGATGTGCTAATTACACGGATACTTGTTCTCAATATTCTACTTTATTATACACAAATATGAAGGCCAGCTGCAATAGCAAGTTCTGGTTATATATATATGTACACAATAACAAGGGCAAGATGCATTATATTTCAGGTTCATAGAACATATATTTTTTACTGTGTACAACTCAGACAAGAAATGGAATATCTTCTCCCTGGATATGAGAAAGCTGGGAATAGGGGCTCATAAGTGCGTAGTACTGTGTTGGTATCAGCTACTCTTCTGCGTGTGTGATGTAAGGACACGGGGCAGTAGTTAAGTTTAAGGATGTAATTAATCCTACTGACACCAAAGTAAATTGCTGTAGTTTGTTGTTCAGCTCTGCTTTGTGGGGCTAATTGTAAGCATGAAGTTATGCGTGTAACAGAAGTGTTTGACTTCATTACAATTGGAACTGAAAGCAGAATACAGGATCATATTTTAAAATATCGTAGTGACACTGCATTTCTGTATCCTCCTCCATTAGGCTGCTTCTTATTTGGAACACTTGAATTGGTACAAAGAGCCCAAATTCCTCTATTCAGCTCGTTATGTCTGCAGGAGTAGGTTTTAAATAGAGCATGATGAAGCTCTGCTGTTATATATTCATGTACATGCATAACATCTGATTTATTTATTATTTTTAAGAGAGATTTTAGGTATGGTTTAATAGTCTGACATGTTTTGATACAGCTACCTTCTGCATTTTCTTGCCTGTAAACCCTTAATGGCCAGAGTACATTTATTTGTACAGGTTTGCAGGAGTAAAATAAACTAGACCAGATATATTTCAGAAGCTTTAAAAACAGTTTAAAGTAGATGTTTCTATAAATCCCTATTTTATTACTGTAAGCGCAGTTATGTCATGGAGTAGGACATAAGGTATTGTTTCCTTTTCCACTGCTGCAAGGTACACACAGCTGATCAGTGGCATTTACAGAGGGAGAATCAAGCACATTAAGCAACTCTTTGCACAGTGCTATATGCTGAAATACTAAGTCAGTCCAAATTCCCATGAACTTTAATGGTATTTTTTTTTCTTCTAAGCAATTCTCTGTACAAGTCCCATTAAATGAGCAAAGGATTTCTATTGATTATGCTAGCTTTAGCATCTGGCTGCAGGGATTCAAGCGTGAATGCTGCAAAACTCCATCCCCGTTACATGCAAGGGAAAATAATATTTTGGTATGTAAAGAAATCTCTTGATGTTAAAGAGATTGCTCTGCTATAGCCCCAAACACCGCTTTGAAAGCATACCTCTTGCTGACCATTTACAAGCTGGAATGAAACTGATGGATAAAAATGAATTTGTTAGAACAGACCAGGAAGAGACCCTGTTTCAGGGCAGATGCTGCATATAAAAGGTGTAGCTCTGTGGTGCACAGCACTATTATAATTGCTTGTTTTTTCAAGGACATAAATAGTTTTGCAAAACCAGGCCCTGGACTTGCTATGGATGTTCCTTTGGATGTTTTTGGTGTGAACTGGGGAAAAAGGACTTCAGCATCCCCACTGCTGGCATTCTGAACTTCCATTCCACATAACTGCTCTGCCCTGCATGATACAATACTGAATGGCCACGTGGGAGAGAGCAGGTGTCTATCCCTTCACTTGCTAAGCTGAACTTGGGTACCAGTGTAGCTCTTTTACTGACTGAGGCTCTACTTCCAGCTCTCTGTAGCTATTGTAAGATATTTTTGTCTGTACAGTTGCCATTTTAAGCTATTCATGCTCAGATTGCTTCCTTTTTTTTTATTCCACTTGGTAGGGGAACTGATGAGGCTCCTTTTAGATTTTTATAGCTTTATGTAGAGTGGCTCCCCTAAAATCTATTGTTTACTTTGATTTTTTTTTAATGTTTCTGTCTATTGAATATTATTATTTGTTTGTGGTGGGTTTTTTGGAAGGTAGATGTTTTTTAATTAGATTTTTTTTTAATTAGAAACAATATTCTTCTTAAAACTGAAGTTAATACGATGTGAAGTATTCTGCCAAATTGGTGTAATTAATAGCAATAAAAATAGCCCATGTAATTTCTGATTTAATGGTGATTTAAACTCTTATGTTTCTGCATCTATAACATTAGAGCGGAATCTGTAGTGTTGTTTTTATTTAAGCTATCTACTTTAAAGTACTTATACAGGAAGCATTATTTAGTGCTTTTAGGATTACACTAAACTAATCTAAGATGTGCCTCATTAGTTTTCCTACTACGTGGAATGAAAATATCGCCAGCATTGGTCTTTAAACTACATTTTTCACTTCTACAATTACCATATTGATGCTTTTTTCCTATGGCAAATAGACTATATGGTTCTGCTATGCTCTCTACATCATAGCAATTCTTACATTTACAGTAATACTGAGCTTTCTGTACGCATGTTGGGGGGGTTTGGTCTGCAGTCTATATTGATGTATGTAAATGGCATTATACAGGTGTATGAGAGCTCTACATACATACTATATTTGATCAGCTAGGTTTGTAAAGCTTTTAGATTGCTGGTTTTTAGTTAGTACCCAGGGATTATTGGTAGTGGCACAAAATATTCTGGTATTTTGAGTTTAGAAGAACTGGGGGTTTGTACTTTAAAAAAAAAACACCCTAAACCCTAAATCAACTTGCATGGTCTTTACAGTATACAGGTATCACACATATAGGTACTGCTGAAACATACAGACTCATTAATGACAGAATAGGCAGTCAGTGAGTATCCTAACAGTTCATTCTGAGAACAGTTCAATCCAGAGAAGGATTCTCTAAAGCAGCTGTTGGCAATAGGTAGCATATCAGTCTGTTCACGAAATAGCCCATGTCTTGATAAAAACATGCAGCAACGCAGATGTGGTTACCCTCAAAAGGAAACTAATCTTCTAGGTTGCGCTTCGTACCTTTGCTTCTGATGAAGCAAATCTTGCAGCTATATAAAAGACATTTCCTGACTGACTTGTGCAAGATGCAGTGCTCCAGTTCATCCATCTTTTTCTTGAAGACATTATAATTTATTTTTTTTACAGAATAGATGGCATAATTGGAAAGGACCTTAAGATCATCTAGTTCCAACCCCCTGCCATGGGCACATATAATAACATGTCCTTTAAGTCTAGTCTCCCTCTTGTCAAAAATAAGCAGAAACCCATCTCCTCATTCATAGTCTCTGGCACTTTGGTAATACACTAACATTTACATGTGTAATAAGATGATTTTAGAAAAACTACTATTAGGCTTTTTGGTAGCACATGGTCAGATTCTGAGAGGTGCTTTAGCTCTCTGCAGGCTAGTATGTAAGCCAAAGGTTAGGAATCTGTGGGGTTTATTCTCTTTTATAAACTGGTATATAATGCACATGCAGCAGGACACAAAATGGTGGTAGCAAACTAAAACTGAGATGGTTTTGGCTATTTTCAGACAAAGGATACTGAACAATTAGAAAACCTTACGTCTTTCTGTATATGGCCTCCGTGTTTCTTTCCGTTTTAATGATAACTTAGAGTATCATAACACACTACAACAGGCAACTTTCTCCCTCTTTTTCCCGTGTAGGACTGTGTAATGTACTTTAAAAGTGCATATTCGTTACTTGTCATTAATGAGCAGTAATGAATACATATCCTCCAACCACAGCAGTGGTCTTTTGAGAGTGATCTTTATCCTTCCTTATCACTCAGTTTGAAGTGAATCAAAAGTCATTTGAAAGGAGGATTAATGCCAGCCTTGAGGTTAATGTTGCTGTCGAATTGCAGTTGTTGAAAATAAGTAATCGTTTTAGTTGTGTGTTTGTTTTTACTGCTCCAGCACAGTTTACAAGCACTTCTTTGCAGGGGTCTGGCTCTGGGATGTTTACCACAGACCAGAGCAGCTAACAAAATAGTTACATGGGGGGTTAGAAAGTCTTCTTGGTACTTCATGATACTGTGTTCAGTGAGGTTGATGGCAGCCAGCTATAGGCTAAGTCCATGGCACAGCAGAAGATTTAGGATGTTGAGACTGTCATAAGATTTAGAACATACAGCTGGGGCCTGTAAATGGTAACAGATGGCGAGAACACTAACAGAGGTAAAAAACTGAAACCTGGAGTCCCACCATTTTTGCTTGGATGTGACTTGGGAAAAGGCATTTTATTCCAAATATGCCTTGAATTGAAAATTTTTACCTTGCATGACTGAGTCTTCCCAGGTTTGTGTTGCAGATGTCAGTAAGTATTGAAAAGCATCACATTTTAACAGCATGAACTCCTTTCAGGTAACTCCTGCAGCTTGACAGTAAGGCTCCCATATGTATCAGAGACACTCGTGCTACCAGAAGTTATTTTTAATATTTATGTGTTTATACTATTTTAAACTCTTCTGTCAATCTTTAATGTATCTTTATACTATGTAAAGGCTAGAACCAACTACTTAAGAATTTACAGGGTCTGGCATGTGGCAATACAGATAAATACAGGACAATTGGGAGTTTCAGCCATGAAGATTATTATTCTGTGTGCAGTCAATGTTCATGACAAGAAATACTTTCAGGGGTTTGTCAAAATGTAAATGTTACATTCATTACTATAATATTAGGATGATAATGGTATAAAAGGAGTTTGTTGGAGAGAAAGGTGGGAAAGCAGCCACATACCTTCCCATGCCAGGGAGGGCAGCATGGCATGTCCTGGCATCACAACAGACTTGATCATGGTTAACTTTTGTGTATGGCATTCTGGTCACCAGAGTGTTACTTGAGTCCTGAGCACTGAAATGGCACGTGTATATTCTGTTCTGGTTTTGCAGGTATGTATTACACTGAAGAACCGTAGGCATTTAAGCAATCAGATAATTTGGCCCACTCTCTGTGCTTTATAGGGCTGGATAAATGTCGCAAATGCTGTAAAACAAATAAAGGTGTGGGGTTTTTTTGTTGTGGAGGTTTTTTAGTGATTTTTGGTTTTTTTTTAATCTCTAACTAACAGCACTTGGAATATGTCTTCAGTTTTTTGAGTGTTTGTGTCTGTCCCAGAATGAATAAGTCTGTTACTTCTTCTATCCCAATTTCTTTTTCACCGCACATGTTGGAAGTTGAAAGGGAATCCTGAGACCATTTTCTAGTTTTCATAAAGAAATGTGGATTTGGGTCTCTCTAAGTTCTTTTTTCCAGCGAAGATCTTTGCTTTCTGCTTTCTTCCCCATAATACCTATGGACAGCAAAGGAGGGGTGGGAAGAATTTGCCAAATATGCCATATATTGCACAGCAAATATTCTAGAAATTACATGGTCTTAAAGGGCTTAGCTTTGCCCATAGGGTCATATTTTTCTGCAAGCATTTGTACAATATTCCACAGCAATGCCAGGAGCTGCAAACAAAAAAATATTGTTTGAATCTCCTAAAATAGCATATTCAAGCTTCATGAAACAGTTCAGGAATTCGTAACCTCAATTAGTAGCATCTATGAAGATTAATCCATAGAAGTTCTAAAGAATGCTATAATAGAATCTATCAGTAAATCTATCATTTTAGAAGTCAATGTTTTCTGTAGGTATTTCTCTCTGATACCATAATCAGTATAATAGGCAGCTAGAGAGTGAAGCTCTGTAAAGTTCTGCAAAAATAAAAAGAGGATAATTAAGTATTGTGACAATTTAGCAGCTCAAATCATGGCTTTTCTTGCTTTTAATGGTTTAAAATATGTATTGTATGCCTTTCTAAAGGATAAGTTTTAGTAGAAATCAGTGAAATGGCTTGGGTGCAGGAACCTCTCGGTTGAACTCCACAGTGTGCATTTCAGCGTGAGAATTTGCCTAGGAAATTAGTTCCGTTCAGTGTGTTCATTAGCAGTGAGGATGGTGGAATACAGAATAGCTTATAAAATATGCAGATGACACCAAGCTGTGAGAAGTTGCAAATGCCTTTCTGTATCAAATCAGAATTCAAAATAAACTTGGCAAATTGGAAAGACGGTCTGAAATCAGCAAGATGAAATTCAGTAAAGTGCTGTATGACATATTTAGGAAAAGGCTTCAGATACACACATAGCTGTCAAGAGTTAAAAAAGGGTAACAAAGTTACAATCCATTGCTGTTGCAAGCTAAGGAATGTAATTCTGGTAGGTCTGAGGAGGGATGTGGTGTCTATAATGTTGGGTAATTATTCCAAATTAAGGTTAGTGAGATCTGAGTTGACCTATTGTATCCACATTTGGTCATGACTTTTGAGAAGTTCAGAGAACTGCATCAGAGAATTGAGTTTGCCTAGTTTAAGACAATGTTAGTAACAACCATCTGATATATAAAGATTTTAAGACAAAAGGTAGAGAGAAATCCTTTTCCCTATTCTTGAGACAAGAGTTAAGGAAACCTCTGTAATGTGCATTCAGAGTGAAGAGGGTTGTGTTTTAGAAAATGCTTTTTGAAGTATGAACCCTAGAAAAAGCCACCCAGAAGCGCTGTAGAACCTCCTTACCAAGGAAAAGTTACACAAATCTGCATTGGGTGAGTCTACACAGTCCTTCTTTAGCACCAGGTGGATTAGATGATGCCTTTCAGCATATGTTTCTGTAATTCTGTGCAGGAGATGGGAGTGGAGCAAATAGCTTGAGAAATTTTCCTGTTGAAACATCATGGAGAAATTGAAATTGGGCTTCTTCAGTGGGGAAAATTGCCTAGCTATTGGGGCAGAGAAGCTACTCAGCAGAGCTTTGCAGGCCACACAGGGTCTGCAGCCTGCCACTTAGGGATCATGGGACTAGAGAATTACCACGAATTCTGAACCTGAAATCCATTTCTCTCTCATAAATATATATGTCCAGTTACACAGATCATCAGAGGAAGAACATGATTCATAGGTATCAACTTTGCCTCTTAGTCCTAGCTGTGAAGAAACTGTTTATCTATGGAACTTTCTTCCCACAAGAGCTTCCATTAATTCTGTTGATGGAAGCATTTTTCAACATTACAGTACAGAAATAAAGCACAGAGCGTAATACCCTTCTCTACCTTCAAAAGTGAGAAAGAAACACAGGAGGGAAACTGACCTTGAGAAGTGAATGCTTTGGTTTCTTATTAATTTAGAAATGTGAGTTGACAGTTTAATGCTCTAATTGCAAGTTATATTTTTAAATATTTTCTTTTATCAACCTTGATAATTTAACAGAATTTACCAACTGACAACTTTCAAGTAGCTTTCATTCCAATCTCCTATATACCACAACACTGCTCCTAATCATCTGTGAAAAAGCTGCCATGCAACAGAAGACTGGGAATTGCTAACAGTAATGATGAAAACTAATTCAAACCAGGCAACAGGTAAAAGCTTCTGTGAAAGCAATCTGCATCTTTTCAAGTTGGCCACGCTAAAATTGCCTTTCAGAAAAGCAGTTCGTCTTTCATTACAAAAGAAGGTAAGCCATTAGCTCAGTACCCAACAAGTATCTAATGCACAGGCCAAAAAACAGGCAACAGTGGTATACTGAATAGGAGAAATCTTGTGTAAGTTTGCCCACATTGACTTTCTCTTTGCTTCTCTGCTTGTGAAGTGGTTCCCAACCACAGGTGCAGTGTACAACTATAGGGGCTGCTCCTATGCCAAGGTTTGTGTGTGGTCTAACCCTGGTTATCTAATAGCCTCTTCCCTGCTGCTCTAGAGAGTTGTCCTCTGGGCTGCCAAGTCTTTCAGAATTGGCTTCAAGACATGGCAGATGTAAGCTAATCCTGTTTCTATACTATTTCCAATGCTGTAATTTAATACTCATATGGGACTGCCTTTCCCTAAAAGAAAGTGACATAGCATATTTCATAAAGGAATTGATATTAAAAGATGGGTTACATGATAATGGGCAGTATGAATCATGGTAGAAATCTTTAGAGGTGAGGGAATACAGCTTTCACTCCAGAGGGAAGATACTGGGAAGGGATGTCGATGTTTTAACATTTGATTGCATCTACTTGTTTGTCAGTACTGTCATTCTCTTTTTCTTTTTGGCTTAATTACTTCTCCTTAAGGTATGCTGGGTACCAAGTAAGTTGACTAAGCTGAAAAATTGATCCAGATACATATATTTGGGTTCTGCAGAGTGAAAATAAATGGTGGCTTTCTCTGTGGAGCAAGGTGGAGTTGCCTGCTGCTTTGGCTTAAGGCAGGTTAGAAATGCCCTGTTTTTGTACTGTGTAACAGCTGACAGTGTAGACTAAGTGAGTCTCTTTTTATTTTGGCCAGCAGTAATTATCAACAGCCTTGTAAGCAAAAGGAAGGAATGAATAAGTAAAGATTCTCTAAGAAGTGATTTAGATTCATGCCGGTTGTTCTTTACAAGCATTTTAGATAAAAGGCTTAGCGTTCGGTTGCAGAGATTCACAGTACACAATACTATAATGACATAATTTGCATATTATTATATAGGTTCTAGAAAAATCCTCTTTCTCTGATCTGATTAAGGATGTTATCTTGAGAAGGATTATTTATGTTTTTAAGTTAGTATGTTGTCAAATCATCAGGACTGCCGTCAGTGCGTAATTCAGGAATGTACCTACATCTTCAAAGGACTGAGACCTAAATAAAACACATGCAGATCAGCAGGAGAGTTTTGAATTTTTCTAAGATTTGATGCAGGGCCAAACTTTGTTGTTAAAAAGAAAATTATTTTAGGCTGGCCCAGCATGTACATAATCAGATCTAATGTGGTAATACCCAGGTAGATTACAACACTCAGCTAACACAAATTAGTGTGTTTTGATAATTGTACATAGAGTGGATAAACAGAAAGCGATCAAAGACCAAGCATCACAAAATGGATTTTATTAATTAATCACTAAAGCTGTGTCTATCTTGTGGGTTGTAACAATGTGTTTAGTACAATTACATGTGGAGGCGTTGTGTGCTGTATGGAGTGTTCACTTTCTGAAGATTTTTTTGTGGGGAGGAGGGCAGGTTTGGTCAAGTTAGAAAATGTGTGAATTTATTCTGCTTCTTCACATGAGTATGTTTGCTACTGCTGTACAGCTAAGATTGAAGATTTTGTATGCATGGTGAATAGAATGAGTACAAGAAGTAAACACTGTAAATTATGAAGCCTTTTGGCCTTTTAGAGATACAGGATTACGGTTCTGGAAAACCATTTTCTAATTATTTTCTAAGATCTGCTGAGCAGTCTAGAAGGTTAACTACAGGTATGTTGAGATCCTAGCAAGTTTTCTCCCTCCCAAATCCTGAGTCATAGGAGCTTGGAAAGCAGCCAGGAATTTCACTAGACAGTATAGAGATTTTTCAGCGTTGCTCTGAGTGAGATCTATCACTGACATCCAGATGGGCATTTACATAAATGAAACAAAAGATACAAGCTTTGTGCTATGAGTGTTTTCCCCTACTTATGTTCATTTTGTCTTAGTTCTTTTTTTTTTCTGCTTTATCCTTTTTTTTTTAAAAAAAATACGGTTTAGCTCTTATTTTCTCTTTAGAAAGCATTTCCGTCTTCGCAAGAATGCAAAGTTATGCTTTTCAGTTATGCTACCTTTGCATAATAGAACCTGGAATTAAATGTCAGGGTTATAATTACTGCTGAAGTATGCTGGCAGGTGAGACTGGATAGCTCAAGCCAAGGTAAAAAGGTGGTAGAATTAACTGTATTGAAGAGATGCTGTTCAAATAAGACATATTAGGATAAGTTGTAGTGGGCAAAATGATTGATTAGGCTTTTGTGATGTGTTTGGTTTTGATTTATTGGTGGGTTAATCTTGGCTGAGGGCCACATGCCCACCTAGCCACTGGCTCACTCACCCTCCTTGGCAGCGCAGGAGGAGAAAACAGGCTGAGAAAGCCCATAGCTCAAGGCAAGGACCATTAATGTTGTGGGCAAAGAAGACTCAACTGGGGGAAAGGTAATTTCATTTATTACCAAATAAAATAGATTTGGGTAGTGAGAAACAGACTAACATGAAAGCAGCACCTTTCCTCCCCCTCCGCTCGCCAGTTCCACTGTGCTCCTTTGCTGCAAGCCCCTCGACGCTTCCATAAGGGGCAGGGCAGTATGATCAGTACACAGCAGTTTCTGCTTCTCCTTTCTCCTGACACTTTTCCCCTTCTCCAGTGTGGGCTTTCCCCACAGCTGCAGTCCTTCAGGAAAAGGCCACAGTTCCTGTCAGGAAAGTCTGCTCCAGCATGGGCTGCCTGTGGGCTGGAGGCGATACAGTAGCTCCGCAGGTGCTAGAACAGGATTTCTCTGCCCTTGTTGTTTTTGAATCTTTTGTTCCCCCTCCCTTGTTGCCCCTTCTTTCCTGGAACCTGGCCTAGAACACTGCCAGGGATGGATCACCCACAGCTCCATCTAGGCAGCTTGTGCCAGTGCCATGTCTTTGGTATGTTCTCCCAGAGGCTGCTCTGAGGTTTCCACGCAGCTTCCCTTCTCCAGGCTGAACAGCCCCAGCTTTCTCAGCTGTCTTCATATGGGAGGTGCTCCAGGCCCTGGTCATCCTCATGGCCTTTTCTGGACTTGCTCCAACAGCTCCATGTCCTTAATCAGTAGACATCCTCCAGAATTCAGTGTGTGTTATGTCCCTCTATATGTTTGCTCTGCTCTTCCATTCCAACACACCTAGAAAGCCTGATGGAAAAAAAATACTTGCAATTTCCCAGCAGTTTCTATTATAAAAATTATTTTCTTCAACTATTTATAACTTCACCCGTATGTAACTTCTCAGGTTGAAATTTCCTGTGCTGGATATCACGAATAAGGCTGAATTCTTGTGTAAGAACACATTAGCTAAAATATTTCTGTGATGAAGAAAAATGTGTTGGGTTCGGGGATTTTTTTTAGTCTTGGAGGAACTCTGCTGCTCTCATATTTTGGAGCAAGAAATGCAGCAGAAGAGCTTTCTGGTCTGAAAGCAGCTACTGGCATTAACAACAATCCTCTTTGCCAGTATCCGGGAATGCAAATAAATAAATTCGATCAAATCATGAATTTCTAATAATTACATATCACAAGTGATAGTCAGTAAAATGCTGTATTAGATTTTGGCAGCTAAATGCTGTCTATATTGAGAACATACTTTTATGTATAACTCCTATATGTCAAACTATAGAAAACTGGATTTTTCCCTTCTTTCTGCCACAGAGCAATTCAGTGAGGCTGGATAAGTCACTTAGACTACTAAGTTAGTCATTATTTTTGCATTCTTAAATCTCAGAGTGCCTAATTTTGAGACTTCTTATGTTAAGTTTTTATTTCTGGACTTTTCTTATTCCTGCAATCTCCTGAGGTCTGTAGGAAGCTAGTAAAAAAGGCTGAATATGCAGTGATTTTGTGAGATGCTTTAGCCACTAAAATGGTTTTAAAATTACAGGAGATTTTGTGTGCCTTACTGTCCTGCATCTTTGCAATTGGATTTAACTGCTGTTATGCCTTAGCAGGGGGTTGAGGTGATGCTTTTATTGTTTTATAATTGCCCTTCATGTACAAGCACTGTGTATTTTGTGCATCAAATGAACCAGGGCTCAGTAGGAACATTGCTACCTTAGGACTTGAAGGAACCTCAAGACACCAACCAGTCCTTTCTCCTAATCATAATGGAAGTAATTTGCCTAGGTAGTACATGATAGGTGTGCTGAGAGCTTTAAGAACAAGCTAATGATGGCACATGGCTATGGGTTCCAGTGTTTCAGAATCCTTATTACCAGAAAGATTTCCTTCACATCTAACTGAAATCCTCCCTGCCGCAGTGTAATTTAGTTAGTGTTTGTATTAAAACAAACACACAGTTACACAGACAGATTTGGATTTAACACTTTTTAACCTGAAGGTTGATTTTTTTATGTGTGAAATGATCAAATGTAGTACATGCTGAGACCGAAAGTATTTTGCATCTGTAGAGTCAATATTTTTATTTATGGTTCAGTCAAAATAAATTAAAATAATCGATGATTGTTTTGAAAGCCAATTACTGGGAGCACTAGATATCTACCATTGCAAGTGCTGAAGAGATGAGCACGAATGAATTGTGTAAACACGGGTATTTATATACTCAAGAGCAGCAAAACTCTGAGAGGGTTTGTTTTTTTTCTTGGCCAGGTCTCCTTTGATCACACTTCTATCCCAAAGGAGGAGGAGGAGAAAACTAATGTTCCTCTCACACATGTTCCATTATTGATTTCCCTTGCAGTCTACCCAAAGTCTTCCGTGCTGGAAATAATTAGACCCTGTGAACAGACATGAAGCAAAAATCTATACAATGCCAGCTTGCCAGAAATGAAGACAAGGGTGCCTAATTAATGTTGCATATAGAACGCCTTTTAGATGAATGGGCTTCCCTTTCTTAGAAGCAGCTCAACAGTCGTGTCACAGATTTGCTGTTAATTAAATAGTGCTCACTGTGTGTCTGTAATAATGGCATGGAGAAAAAAAACAACATTGGGCAGCAACAGCATTTTACAAGAGCTCCAAGAGCTCTGCAATTAGAAGAAAAGCCTGTGAAAAATAAATCTGCAGGCTTCATAGTGATGGCAAGAGATTTCCTTCTGTATGAAATTCACTTTATGGATTGTCTCAAAGGTCTTTAGGAATGTGCAGTCACTGAAGAAGTTTGGACATTTCAAAAGTTGGACAGGAAGTGTGTTGGGAGGGCTAAGGTCAGGATCTGGAAGAAAGTAGTATTTTCCTTTGAGTGAAGGGTGTACTGAAGGCAATTTAAGTTAGACTATGTAACACATCTTGGCAACTGAGAAGGCAGATATTTGGGAAGAATATAAGAGAGAGAACTGATGGAAAGGCTTCACAACAGGCATGCACTTGGACTAACAGCAGAAATATCTTGAGAGAAAAACTAGAGGCTATCTGATATATGTAAGGTAGATTAAGAGAAAAATGTAAGCTGTATCCCTGTGACAGTGCTTGCTTGTTTGTATTCTCCAAATAACAGAACGATAAAGTTTTTCCCAAATCTGAAAAATCATAGACAGGCCTGAACCAGCGATGGACCTTCCTGCAGTAGCATGTGCTGTGGGCTGTTGTGCAGCAGGCATCCTCCTCTCCTTCTCTAGTCTTCTTGAATCAACTTCCATTTCTTTTTCCTTGCCATTCCTTACTACATCCAGAGGAGCTTAGGACCTTGTTGCTAGCAAGTAAAAGATCCTCCCGTGCTGGTCTCGCTTCTGCGTGAGGTGCATACTGGTGGGGAAGGCAGGTCTTCTGTTTCTGAGGCTGAGGGAAAGGTGTGTAGCAGCCCTGATAAGGATTTATCTTTATACTTATTAGCCCACTCGTTTCCTGTGAAGCTGGTCTCTAGAATAACAATGCTCGGTGCCTATGCATGCTGCAGAAAACAGCAATGGGATTTTTGGTGTGTCACAGGTCTCAACAGTAGAGGGATTCTGGGACGGTTGTTCTCATCCTGTAATTTACAGGCCACTGGCGTGCCTTCTTTCAGACTTTAATTCTCTCCTTTTATCTCTGTTCTTTCCTTGCTCTTCTAGATATCTGTTGTGGCCAATCTAAGTGATATGATTGCTCTCTGTGCATCTCTAGAGAATTTAAATGGATCATTCCTTCATTCTCTTTTCTCCCCATAAATGCAAAGGAACTTTTTCTTCTTTAGGCAAAGACAGAAAACTTTTTTTTTCCTAAGAAACTAGAGAATGGGTAAAACCCAGGCTCCTTGGTCGAGCAGTTTAATTCAACTGATGAATGTATAGGAATCATCCTAGACTTTGCCTTAAACTGCAAGAATAGCTGTGTTTTGTAACAAAAAAATCTAGTTTCATCAATATGTTTTTAGCATGGATTTGATAGAGGGAATTATTTTTCAAACTCCAGTAGAAGCCGTGAGTCTGGTTTAGGGATTTTGTGAATTAATTTAAGTGCAAGAGAAAGGTACTATTAAAAAAGGGATTTTTATAAAAATGTGCATTCTAAGACCTCTCTTCCAATTTGTCTGTTTAGCATCGTCTCTACTCTCATTCTGGTTTAATAAGTTTTTCTCTGCAAACTGTGAGCTCTGATGCACAGCTGAAATAGGAGCACATGCAGGTTATGATTCCTCTCCCCGTAGCTGCATTTTGATCCTGAACTCCAGGTTTAATCTATTTAAGTCATCTACTCCTGGAACTTAAGTCAACTCCTAGATACTTTTTGATGTTCAACAAATAGTAAAGCATTACAATAATTTAAATCAAATGACCAAATCCATACGAAATACACTACTTGTTATCTTTTCAACAGATTGATTTTCTTCCCTGGATCCATTTTTAAGCTGCACTGCAGTTGCTAAATCAAAAATAAACCAAGTTTTCAGTATAGGGGTGTGATAACTGTATGATTTCCATTACATGCGAGTGTGCTACATAATAAAAAATGAAAACATGTAACACATTTTGAGTATAGAATTGAAATGGATTTTCTGACCTAGTCCCAGTGAATAGGTGCTAAAGTGATGGCAGAGACTGTAACTCCTGGATTGTAATTATCATTTGAGTTATTTCTCAGTGGTAGGGGACTTCAGACCTGTAAGCAGCAGCAGCAGACTGACAAGCCACTGCTTTTGGAAGTTCATATTGGTACGGCTTTTTCATGTATTACCCTGTTGCATTCTTGTAAGAACATAATCTAACAAAGTATTTTAAAGTGTTTTAATCAACTGAAACCTCAAGAGAGTGCAAAAACAAGCCTGGTTTCACGGAAGTCGGGCAGCTTTTGTTGTTTTCTTCAGAAGAAGCAGAAACTCCTCTATCTAACATGTATTCTGAATTCTTAGGAGCGTAGAAAGCATCACTGCTTGTTCCGTCCATCTAGAATCAGAGTCCTCTGTAGGTGTTGCCCTAAATTAAAGGAATCTCACTGCTGTGTATTTAACATAAAATGAAATTGATACAGAATGTAACGTGACTTTCTTTTCTGTTGTAGCTTGGCTTTGCATCCCCAAAAAGACATTGTAGTCACTGGCAGTGATGACCACCTCTGGAAAATGTGGGCTTTACCTGATGGGAACATCATTATGACAGGTGAAGGTCACACTGATTGGCTTTCGGACTGCTGCTTCCATCCAAGGTTAGTGCAAACAGTCCCCTGAACAAGCACTGATCCCTTCTGGGGCATACTTGTTTGCTCTTTCTTTGTTCACTGGCCTGTTTTGATGACTTTCTATTCCCACTGTAACCTGGTGCTCTCTACTGAATTTCCAAACATGTAGATAAATGTCGCTCTGGCTTTCGGTGTGTTGACTTAAGATTGATTGACTTTAGTATTTTGTATATCTTAAACTCTGTCAGCATGCCAGCACACGCAACAAGGATTAATAAGCTTTTTGGGTCGCACTGTATTCATTTGCTCCCTGTTTATGCACCATAGCAAACACTGTTCCATTATTAATAATACAGAAAAGTTGATTTCTTGTATTAGGAATCATTTGTCATATGACTAAGAGTATTTGAGTTTATTTAGAGAATAAGAATACAAGCTCTCCTCCCTTCTTTTTGTAAAGATTTGAAGCTGATTAATAAATTAAAGTGAACATTGAAAATAAGAAATAAATATTTAAGTTACATGGGTCATGCAAATAGGCCAAACATGAAGTAGATTTCTTGGTCATTCTGTTGAAAAATAGAATGCCATTTTACTCTCTCTCCAAAAAACCCCAACATTTGTTAAGACTGAGACTCCATATGTTAAAATTACTTTCCATCAGATTTGTAAGTCTGCAGTTGCAATGGAGTTCTTCAATGTTAACATAATAAAGGTCTGCCAGGCTACTCACTGAGGTTCACTTATAAAAAGAGCATTATTAAACCTGCAACCTTTTATTTTCATTGTATTTATTTTACGAAACAATATTAGCTCTTTATTTCATGAGAAGGAAAAATGTCCTGTTCAGTTTCATGGTTCTTCCTGATTCCTGGTATTTTAATAGTTAGCAAGCACACACACAGTCATCTAAACACAGGAAAATCCCGTCCCTCTTTCAAAACCTCAAGAACATGGAGTCGTGCTTTCTGGGATGAATTAAACATTCACTTACTCTTTTCTTGCATCTCTTTCTCCTATGAAACATCGGCTTTTTGTTAAGATGCTTCTATTTCAGAGTGTTCTCCTCTTTTTGTGTGTATATCCTTAGAAAGAATTTTCTATATTTAATAGAAGAGAATAATATTTGACTTCAATAAATTATGGGAGGAGAGAAATGGAAGGCTCAGCTTCTTATTTTAAGATGGTAGGAGAATTTTTCTATTTTGACAGTTTGCAGAGAGTTTGTGAGCATGCTGGACATCCTGAGTCTAACTTGCAGATAAACAGAATGCTGCCTTACCTCTTACCTGTTATGAATATAAAACTCATAGCAGGGAAAGAAAGGGAAATACAATTAGAAGAGCATGTTATCATTTCTAAAGCTGCTGGGCATGCTAATCAGATTTCGATAATGCATTGTTACCATGACACCCGCTGACTCAGAGACTCAAAACTATTTTCTCATTAGTCTTTGACCAGAATACAGTCCTTTCAATAGGCTTTCCTATTCCTCATTCAATTACTGAAATTAAAATGAGTCGAGGTACATCATTATTCTCTTGCAGTATAAATTGACTCCAAGTGAATCAAAAGCAGTGCTGTTAAAATGTTGTCTTCTGTTACTGGATAAAATATATATAATGTGATAGAATACATTTAATCATCCTTTTTTTTTTTTTAAGTAGGGGTCTTCTAGATCTCAGGTGTTCTGGAATTAAAAACAATTAAAAATGGAAATTTCTCACAGGTTATATACTGGAATCAAATGTAGATAGTCTCTAGGTTCGTTACTGTTTCTTTTAAAAATGTAAAATTATATTCAAGCAAAAGTTGGTAAGAAAAATATTTTTGTGGCACTGGACTATTAAATTGTGATACGGAAATCTGGGTACAACTTCCAAACTTCTACATTCTTCCCTTTTCATCCTGTGTTAAAACACTTCTCTTCTGTGTTTCTCCTTTCCATCTGTAAAATCTGGTTTAGAACAATCTCCACCTCTGCTCTGAGAAATATGTGTAGCCAAAGGATGTGTGTGGATGCGGAGTCACACACACCAGTCCACTTTGAAAACATCTTTGAACAGCACCAGAATGACCCACACACTGACACTGAGTGTACTAGTAATTTGAGGAGGAAGAAATCTAGAGCTATGATGTGAATTCAGCTGGTGTTTCTGCACATAAAAATGACTGAAAACCCCCAAACCCTATTTTTACATGTTCACAGTGTACTATTCCTTATGGTTGTCTTAGTGTCACCACTGTGTGAGTAGGGGTGAAGTTGCAGGTCTCATTGATAGCTGTGAAGATCCATAATCGTCAAGCTAAGGGTGTGGTTTGGTTTATATATCCTCAGCTTCTCCAAAAGCAGTGAGAGAATGGGAGTTGGTAGTAGGAACTCACCTGCATACAATAAAAAGGTAAAGGTACATTTTAGGCTCTGGACTTTGCCTGCTGATTAATACAAATTAGTGATGAGGATTGTCATTTGAATCTTTCCCAGTACTGATGTACAAAAATGTCCTTAACTGTCATAATGCCATTGAGCATCAGGGGCAAGGTCCACTGAATTTCTGAAGAATTGTTGGATGGGGAGGGGATTAGGGTGTCTCATTTTCCCCTTCACTGATAATGTGCTTCATACCACAAGTTTTTTTTGCTTAAAACCACATCTGCTTTGCATCTGCAAAGTAGAGTGAGTTGAGGGTGTGTGATTTGCTGAAGCTTTAGAGTCTGTTGGTGTATGACTTTTGGCATTGCACTCAGTGCTTTTCAGTGTGTACAAAGGGTCTAAGTTCTCCATGTGTTTTCCCTGAATAGCAGCGGCTCCCAGGACAATAGATAAGGGCAGCAGACTAGCTCTGTGCCTGTGGGGAGAGCAGAACATCTCTGTTGTGATGCTCTCTGCAGATCTGAGAGCAGAATTTTGCCTTAAGCTTTTTAAATAAAAGTAAAACTTCAAACAGGTCCTGTCATCTACAGAACGCAGCAGCTGGAAGGAGGGAGGAGAACAGTGCTTCCTTTTTGAAGCTCAGGTGACAAGTGGTCAAACTTCAAAAACAAACAGTATTTTCACTTGGTGTTTCTGAATAGTCCTTTGCAGGTGAATTAGCTATTGCAAGTTCCTGTCACTGTTGAAAAATTTAGGAATATTTTTCAATTTATCTCTTATACACGTGCAGGAGTGAGGGAGTCAGAATGGCTTCTGACAGTCATCCACATGGGCTTCGTGTTAAAAATCTGGATAGCTGGAAAAGAGCTTTGTAGTGTACCTGTGGATACCAGGTGGCCCAAATGTTTGGAATAGCAGTCAAAAATCATAGAATCACAGAATCAACTAGGCTGGAAAAGACCTTTAAGATCATCAAGTCCAACCTTTACCCCAGCACTGCCCAGTCCACCACTAAACCGTATCACTAAGGACCTCGTCTGCATGGTTTGTTAACAAAAATGTGCATCTTCTGCCAGTTTCCAGAGTAAGCTGACAATGTAAATGCTTCACCTTTAAGAGCCATACTCTACTTACATTAAGATATTTCGTGGCATGTACTAGATTTATTTATCTTTATTACTAACCTTCCTGGGTGGCTAAAGAGTGAAGCTCTGCTGCATAGCAGAGGTATGTGTGTCAGTGCCCGACTGGACAGTGGGATTGAGTGCACCCTCAGCAAGTTTGCTGACGACACCAAGCTGTGTGGCTCGATTGATACGCTGGAGGGAAGGGATGCCATCCAGAGGGACCTGGACGTGCTTGTGAGGTGGGCCGATACCAACCATATGAAGTTTAACCAAGACAAGTGCAAGGTCCTACACCTGGGTTGGGGCAATCCCAGGCACAGCTACAGGTTGAGCAGAGAAGAGATTCAGAACAGCGCTGTGGAGAAGGACTTGGGGGTGGTGATTGATGAAAAACTGAGCATGAGCTGGCTTCAGTGTGCGCTTGAGCCCAGAAACCAACCATATCCTGGGCTACATCAAAAGAAGTGTGACCAGCAGGTCAAAGGAGGTGATCCTGCCCCTCTACTCTGCTCTTGTGAGACCTCACTTGGAGTATTGTGTACAGGTCTGGAAAAAGGACATGGAGCTGCTGGAGCAAGTCCAGAGGAGGCCACGAGGATGATAAGGGGGCTGGAGCACCTCCCATATGAAGACAGGCTGAGAAAGTTGGGGCTGTTCAGCCTGGAGAAGAGAAGGCTGCGTGGAGACCTCAGAGCAGCCTCCCAGGGCCTATAAGGATGCTGGGAAGGGACTCTTTGTTAGGGACTGTAGTGGTAGGACAAGGGGTAATGGGTTCAGACTTAAACAGGGGAAGTTTAGGTTAGATATTAGGAAGAAGTTCTTTACTGTGAGGGTGGTGAGGCACTGGAATAGGTTGCCCAGGGAAGCTGTGAATGTTCCATCCCTGGCGGTGTTCAAGGCCAGATTGGAGAGAGCCTTGGGCGACATGGTTTAGTGCTGTGTCCCTGCCCATGGCAAGGGGGTTGGAACTAAATGATCCTAAGGTCCTTTCCAACCCAAACCATTCTATGATTCTAAAACACTGGTCAACAGTAAAATACTGTATTCTTGTTCCGTGTATGTGCTGGTATAATACATAATGTCCTTAATATATTCATAAATATTAATCAAGTCAACTCTTCTAAAATGTTTGTAACCCTTTTCATGCAAACATTATTTGAGTCTGTGGAATACAATGAATTTCTGAATTGCAAAAAATAGTACAAACTGTAGGTTCTTAAAGCTATTTAAAACACGCACTGACAATTGTCATCAACTCCTTTGTAGTGTCCTGTTCACATGAGACAGAAGCAGAATTGCTTATATTCTTTCTGTTGCTATTTCAACTCTCACAGTTACTGAGGAGAGAAATCAAAACTGTTGTCAATTTATTATACCAAAAAACCCCACAGCAGTTATTTTGAACCGTGTGGATTTTCTTTAAGTTCTGTTGCTATTGGAAAACTGGAGGTGAGTATTGTCTCCTCAGTAATTAGGGGAAAAAAATAAATAAGGTGAGTGCATTCATGCATTGAACATCTTGAAAAATAAAGGTAGTTTGTGTTTGATGGCCTAGAAAAAGGTGCCAGTGAGGGGGTGCAAGAGAAAGACAAGGTGTTGGGCTAAAAGAACAAGCCATGCTCTGGAAGAACAGAAGCAGCTCGAGATTGTATCTCTCAAAACTGAAGGAAGTGACATAACTCTGATGAAAACCTATGCATAGATAGATGAGAAAGCCAGCCTTGCAGAGAGACAGCAGAGAACAAATTAGCAAAATATGTTGAGGTTGGGTATGAGGATGTGGTTGAATGGGTCAGGAAAGAAATAGCAGCTCCGGGGGGCTTGAATTCACACCAGAAGCTTTTAGAGGAATTCAGTAGCACATCAGAGCAGGCTATGGAGGGGCAGTGATTTTGATTCTGCCTGGGTGGCTGGGGGGCTATGGGTAGTCAGCAATGAAACATTTATGAATGCCTGGTCTGCAGGATGGTTTAAGCATCTGTCTCTAAAACCAAGGTCTCTTCCAGCTGCATAAGGCAGCACAGAATCACTGCTGAACTTACGTTGGCTAATACATAAGCAGCCAAAAACTGTGGTTTGCTCTTGACTTCAGCTACGCCATGTCTCTAGTGGAAATTTAAGGCTGGAGATGGGGAACACAGGAGTAATGGGGAAGAGGGGCAAAATTCAGAGGGCAAGGCATGCACAGAAAGGAGAGGGAGGCAGGATTTCAAGCCAGCCAAAATCAGTTGTTCAGGTGTAACAGTCAGAATCTAACAGTGTTCATTGCTTACTGTATCTGTCCTGGGTTCAGCTACAGCAGT
>NW_009933341.1:0-551 GCF_000696875.1 Nestor notabilis
GGAGGACACTGGGACTGAGTGGAAAAGGACATTAGGATTGAGGGGGAAAAGGCACTGGGATGGAGGGGAGAACACTGGGATCGAGTGGAAAAGGACATTAGGATTGAGAGGGAAAAGGCACCGGGATTGAGGGGAGGACACTGGGACTGAGTGGAAAAGGACATTAGGATTGAGAGGGAAAAGGCACCGGGATTGAGGGGAGGACACTGGGACTAAGTGGAAAAGGATACTGGGATGGAGGGGAAAAGGGCACTGGGATGAGTGGAAATGGACAGTGGGATCAAGTAGAAAAAGGCACTGGGATCAAGGGGAAAAGGGCACTTGGATTGAGAGGAAAAGTGTATCGGAATCCACACACTGAGCTGCGTGGTTGGGTCGATGCGCTGCAGGGAAGGGGATGGGATCCAGAGGGACCTAAAGCGGGACCATGAGAACCTCATGGAGTTCAACCAAGCCAAGGGCAAGGTCCAGGCTCTGACGGGGGCTACAGGGGTGCTGGAGGGGGCCCGTGGGGGCAGGATTCAAACTGGAGCAGGGGCCGTTTGGGTGGG
>NW_009933342.1:0-451 GCF_000696875.1 Nestor notabilis
CTAAATATTCTATGATTCTATGATTCTATAAATCACTGTTTAGATATGGGGGGCAAATGGCATCACGTGCAAGTAAAATAACCTCCTCTATTTCACTGTTGGCTAGATTTCCAGGTTGAGGATTAACTAAACTGCTGATCAACTCAGGTCAGACTGAGCTAACTGCAGAATCATGTAGTACTGTATGCTCACAAGGTCATCTTCCACCAGAAGCAATCTGCCCATTTTTGCATGTTGGGTTGTTTGTACGATTGACTGTATGTGAGCTAACTTCTGCAGGGACACTTGCAAACCTTCGTACTCAACTTGTGATTGCTCTCGAACAGTTTATGGGCTTGTGCGCATCACGGTGTGAATGTACATGGCAGCTCAAGCAGCTCACCTGAGCCTGGAGGACCTGGCGAAGCAACTTCCTACATACTCTGTTTGCTTGCCTTCTTCTCACGCTCCT
>NW_009933342.1:482-1342 GCF_000696875.1 Nestor notabilis
GTTATTAACAGATTATTGCATTCCACACTTTTCCTGAAAAACACAGAAATAATTTTACTCATAAGGCAGATGAGGCATTTCTGAGGCACTTTCCTTTTTGCCTTTCTGCTGCTGATTCTGCTGCTACTTTACAGAAGTAAACTGGCAAGTAAGCACCTGATGACACACTTGCATATTTGACTCCCTTTACTTTTATCCAACAGCTTTCTGAACTGAAAACAAGACCACTTCTCTAGATGATTAAGGGTGGACTAGACTCAATGCAGAACAAAGTTAGGTGTGTATAATGGAAAAAACTGGTAAATATTTTTTTAAAGGCTAAGTTGTGAAAGTTTTAAATCATTTTCAACAAGTTTTTACCATATAAAATAAAATTTGGGGTGCCATGGACTTTTATTTCAGAATTTAAAGGAAAATTGCTTTTCAGTTTAATTACTGGGGGTTTAATTGCCACTGAGACAAATGTTGCATGCATGCTATACATATTAAACATCTATGCATTCTGCTTATATCTGTAATACCAGTGGAATAAATCCTGCTCCTTGCTGCCTTAGTAGACTGATAGTAGGATGCAACTGGCTTCTTTCTAAAGTAGAAGTAAGCTTATCTTCACAGCTTTTGACATTACATTACAGGACTGAACTCACATCAAATTCAAAGGCAAAAGGATGTATTTGAACTATTAACTTTAGACATATAATACCAGTGTTCCTGGTGTCGCCCTAGAGATGCTTTCTGCTCTCCACAGAGAACCTCGTCTCCTAAACTCAAGTGGTCTGAATCACTTCTTGGTTAGAGTTCATAGTCATCTCTATCTATTACTCACTTGGGCTGAATGCTGAAGCTTTGGAAAACCTCTT
>NW_009933342.1:1397-52488 GCF_000696875.1 Nestor notabilis
GTTCAGCAGATAGTGCAGTTTTCTTGGCAAAATGAATCATCAACGGCCTCATTTAAAGAGTGAAAATACTTTTTTAAATCTGCAACTATTTCAGATATTTTAGCCTTCTCCCCCTCCCCCAAAATCTAAATGGAATGTGTATGCCTTTTATTTCAAGATACTGTTTCTCTGTCTGAATAACTTCTCTGATTTCTGTGGATTTGCTTATCCTTCTAGATTACGTAAACACGATTTTTCAACTCATGAACAGTTTGTAAAAGTTTACCTAATACCAGAAATTAAGGCTAGAAATCTAGTGGGCTAGAAATCAGGAGGCAGCATTCTCTCCCTAGGGAGCCCAGCTGAATACCATGCTTCCCTGCCTGTAAAGTACAGATACACATTTTTTGTCTTATCTGAATGGCAAGGGAGAGTCTCAACCTCTCAGACTCTCCCTCTCTGTACAGAGTGTAGAGCAGTTGACACAATAGACCCTGACCTAAAAGCTACTGTAATACAAATTAATACTAGTTTTCCACAAGCACTTCAGTAATGCTGCCTAAGTATATTTTTGGTTGTGGTACCATTTACAAAACAAATGCATTGCATTAGAGGTTTTCACCACTTGTACTCCAATTACCACAGTAAAGTAAATCTTTTAAGAATCTTAGTGGTATAAAAAGAAAATAGCATGATCGTGTTCAATGCCAGCTCCTCTGCTCAAATATTCGTCACTTAAGTGATAGTTACATGCTTTTTCAAAGTGTAAAATGCACAAACTTTGCCACTGGCAGACAATATTCTTAGTATGTTTAAACCTGTGTAGAGCAGCCGTAATCACTAAGCATAGATGGCCAACAATTACAATACATATTAAGACAGTATATATTTTTATTCAAGTTATGTGTAGAACTTTAAAAAAAGAGAATTAAGAAAATCTCAGAACTGAGGTATGCAAGCCTGGACACCCAAATTTTTCAAGTAGCTATTACTTTAAAATGAAATGCAGCTATAGTTACCAAATAAATTAACTTATATTTACTGTTACTATTTGTTACTATTGGTACAATTTGTTATTATTATTTAATGGACATTTTTCATTATTCATGTTTACAAGGAAATGATGCTTCTGCAACTGTGCTGTCTGTCCATCTGTCAGTCCTTCCACTTAGTCACTTTTGAATGCACTGGCAATCTCAACTGTCTAGCTAGAGGGGAGAGGTATCACAGATAATTACATTCCTACAAGCTTTGAGAAGAGGCGAGAACTGGATTGGTATTGCTAACTGGAAAAGACAGCAAGGTTAGCACAAGTTACCTCTTTTACCTGGTATACCACCCGCTCGGTCAGCATGCAGAAAAAAAGTAGGACTTATTGACAAAAGCACAGCTGAGAACCCACCACAGCACACGTCTTCTGTCTTCACAGGAGACCAGGGGCATAGGAAGGGCATGGTTGGGGTCAAGGTCATAAAGGAGACAGAATTAACAGGGATTCTTGCAGTAGTGTATGGTCATGGGTAGGGACAAAGTGTTCCACTGACCATGAGACAACAGGTCCTAAATCAGAGTTATTTTCTGACTCCTGATTCATTCTTCTTGATAACAGAATCATAACGAATTTTCTTTGTGGACATAACCTGAGCAGTTCTACATAAGAAATCTGCAGAAATAAAATCAGCAAACTGCTTCACTAGATAAACTCCTGGATCAAGCAAAAAGTTAAAGCAATTTCTGAAAATAAAAGTTGATGAGAAGAACTTCGGAGTGTGTGGTATTAGATAAAAGGACTGATTTTGAATAAAGCATTGTTACATCCTCCTTGGTCATTATGTTTCCATAAAAGAGGTAGAGTTTATCTTAGCAGAATCATCAGTCTTTTGGTATTTGTCTTTCCTGTAAAGCCTGTTACTCACTCTGCTGCTTCCAATGATGCAGCAGTTAAGGGTTCAAGTGTCATCATAGACACCCCACATAAACCGAGGTAAAGTGAAGCTGATGAAGTTAACGTGCAATTTTCCCTTGAAAGGGCACTGACTTTATACGCTGCCATTTGTGCTCCTGCCAAGAAATCCTTCTCATTTCAGGCCAATGCTCTAGAGATTCGTAGGGTTGAAACCTCATGGCTTCAAGATACAGTTGCTAGTGCTGCATGAGATCTAATGAGATCCAAATGACTCTGCACCTCTCTGCAAAATGGCCTCAGCTCCACTCTGCTCAGGCACTTTGTTCTGAATCCCATTATCTGTACTGACTTGGTTCTAGGAATTCTCCGAGGCATGCTATAAAACTCCTGGCTTTGCTCGGGTACATAGGAAACAGAGCTTGTGATTTTGTAAGAACATGAAGAATACTGCTTAGACTGGGCAGGTTTGATTACTGTTACAATGAATATTCAAAGCACCTGATGGTGTTTGTTTATTGGTACACTCTTTTGATTTTTGACCAAGAGATTTAGGGACTTACTGTAGGTCAGTTCAACAAGGGTCATTCTGGATTTACTGTCTTTTATAACTGGGCACTGTTAGAACAGAACACTAGGGTTATCTGGGAATTTCATTTAGGCTCCCCATGACTTCGAGGGCCTGGGTATTTTTCTTTTCCTTACTGTGGTAAATTACAGTTGCGGCTTTTGGGGTTCTACTGTAAGTTTTGAGTTTATTTTGCTGACAAGCATTTTGTGGCTTGTGGTATTTAGTTGCATTTGGAATAGCTGTTTTCTGAACCCTTTTGAACTACGTATCTCCTGCAACTGACTTCAGCTAATAGTACTCATAGTCTTTCCTAGCCATATATTGCTATATTCCTGTTATTTGTTGACTGAGGTTGCTCAGATACCACCTGTTCATTGAGGTGTCATGCTACAGAAATTCCTGGAATTAAAAAAAAAAAAAATAATCCAAAAGCTTTGTAAGAATAAAAGGATCGTCGTGTACAATAAAAAACTGTAAATGGCAGCTGCAACAGTAGCTAAACATGAATAACTAAATTAGTTGTTAAGCAACTGTATTTTTGCAAGTATATATTTCCTTTCAAATTTTCTAATCAGGCAATAAAGGCAAAAATTACGTAAGACTGCATTTGTGCTAAAATAACACCAAAACACCAAACCCAGAGCCTTGAGCTGAATAAAACTTTAGCTCTACGGGATTTTTATTTTATTTCAAAGTATCTTGCTCTGAGACCTACTAAAACACTCACTGTTTCAAGGCACAGTGTTTGATGTTTGTAAAGCATATTAGACACTTACATGCTTTATATTAAACAGACTATGATTGGCTCCACAAAGAACCATACAAATACCTTTTTAATTGAAATCTTTCCATCTCCCCTACTTCCAAGTCCCCAAAGGTACCAAGCTATGAATTTCAATGAGGGCTTTGCAAAAGTGTATTTAATTAGTGCTTTTCTGTCAGCCTTTCTCCCATCACTCACCTAACCATTCTTGTTTCTACAGTGACATGTAACAGCAATTTAGTATCATACAAAAGGCACAACATTCTCTAACAGATAACAACAGTCTGAAACAGATCAATTCAACCTAGTTTTGGTACGGCTGTTTTTTAAACTCATATGGAATAGTGTCTGGTTATTATGGAGGTAGAAGATGTTTATTCGTTTAAAAAAAACTGAACTGATTCTGTACCTGAGAGAACCAAAGGCCTAAACACAGAGCTACAAAGCATAATATGAAAAATCTGAAAATTAATCCCTTGTAGAAATGCATTGCTGAGTATTTCCTTGTAATAGAAGCAGTCTGTTCTATCGCTACTGCGTTTCAGCTAACAATCTAAAAGTATCACCATGAAAAAGTGTGACTTCCAAATGATGCAGTTGGACACAGGATAGTATTTTGACTAGCTTGCAGATATTCTGCAGTCTCCTTTGGTTGAATGTTAACTGGTTGATTCTACCCCTAGCTGAAGAAGCCTCTTGCATTCCTTGCCAAGAAAACCCTAACACAGCAACGTTCACAATTAGCACCTTCTATACCTTCTGGCTAAAAAGAAGACTGGCCACTAAGCCTGGCTTCAGTAGTTCATGTTGTTCTCTTTCAGTGGGACCACAGCAAGGCAATACACCCAGGCTCAAAAACATTAGTGCTTAGGAAATGCTACTGCTACACTACAAAAAACTGCAGTGCATCACCTAGATTAGACACAACAAATGTCTCCTCCATTTTCTATACCAGCTTGCCATCAAAGCATCATAAAACTTTTGTTTCTTATCTTAAATGATTTCTGCACCTAGTTTCTCATCATCTTCAAAGATGATGAATGGCCAAGTTAAAAACTCACTCATCAAGCTACAATTCTCTCTGAGAAACATGAAGTTGGTTTATGACAGAGACACATCATCCCTGGAGGGGAACGGAAAAAGGGGAAATTAATTATGAGATCCTGTACAAGCATCTCGTGGAAAAGATGAGAAAACAAACAAGCAACATACAACAGAAGTACCTGCTACTGATGATGCAGAATAATATTGCAGTGTTTTTTTGATTAAAATACAGTAGAATACATGGAATGGAATAGCATCACAGCAGACTAATACTGCTTTATCCACATCCTGAAAATGTAAGTTCAACTCTTGAAGTAAACTGTAGAAAGAGACCATTCAGATGAGTGTTCCCATATAAAGTCTTTAAACTAATTTCAGCATGACTGATAATTTCTTGCTCAGACAAGGGGTCAGAAATGGAGTAAAAGGGATGCTACCAGCAAGTAAGAATGAAGAATTTTGAAAGGTGCAATGAAGGGTACTTATTTACACTATTCCTACCTTTTAATAATATTTCTCCTTCTTTTAAATACCTTCTAAACATTACACTAAACACATTCAGAAACCATATTAAAGCTAAAAATATTTTTCAACATCTGCTGGCAGACAGAATTGGGAAAAGATGTGGCAGTATCCAGAAATAAAAGTAAGACCCATGTTGAGCTGACAGTATCACATCAATTGCTCATTAGAGTACGCTTTTCTCTTCTAAGGAGTCCATCTGCTGTTCACTCTTTGACCCTGGTTGCTTGTTAGCATAACCACTCTATAGAACATCAAATAATTTAAAAAAAAAGTTACCATTTGCCTCCACCTGTCTCTATGCCCTCCTGCTTGACAAGTTCCAGATGGTGAAGGGAAAACAATCCCTACTCCTCTTCCAGTTCACTTGATTCTAGAGTTCATCACTACTGGCAGTATTACAGTTTGCTTCCAGTAAAACCCAGAGCACGCTGTACGTCCATCCCACATTGCTCATGTCTTTGAACATCTTTGCCCAGAGTTAATGGCATTTCCTAGGATCACATCTGTAAAGCACCCTGTCCTTAGTCTTAGTTACAACTTGTGAGTCAGTAGCAAGACACAAATTTTGGTAGAAAGAGAGCAGAAAAAATAAAACTAGCAGTAAAAGCCACAAGGCACCACAGGAGGGTGCTACACACAGTCACTGTATTCATCTATCAGGAACAGTTGAAGACAGTATTACTTTATGCTTCCCATACAGTTTTAAAGCAGGAATAAGTCCTTTTCCCTCATAGCATCTCAGAGTGAATTCATTTACTTGTAGTCAGAGACTCAAAACAAAAGGGCAACAGTAATGTTAGCCTGAGATCTGTGTTGGTTGTAGCGATACTGTCAACTGAGGCCTAATGCTAACATTATAAGGAGAATTAGCTTAGCAAATGACCAAATCAATGCAGAGTTTAACAACTGTGTAAGTATTTAACTATGCTTACACTGTGTTAGAGAGTATCTTCTCTTTAATTCAAAACATCAACAGTTATTCTTTACATGCTTAATATCAATACATCTTTAGAAAACTCTAGGATTCTTGGAATGACATTGCTGTATGAAAGGATATACACTTTTATGAATCAGCGTGTAAGAATACACTGACTGTCTATAAGTACAGATGTATTTTACTGTGCACAGATATGTTTTCTTTCACACTTCCCACTTACTTTTCAGTGGATAAACAAACCCACAGCACTGTACTGTATGCTATGCAGTTACCACTATTTTTCTGAGGCTGTTTACAGCAATTTAAAAGAATAATTTAGAACTACTCATCCCCCTCCCTGCTCAACAAATGAAAGTCAGGTTGTACTGCTATACAGAAGTTGATGAACATTAGAGGGACAGAAAGGACCCCAAGAGATTTTTCCTAACTTTCTGGGGTATAAGTAACTCCCTTTTATATCCCAGTGAAGGTAATAGAGCTCACCACAGTGATCTGATGCATCTTGCAGGTCCCTGGAAATATAAAAATTGCAAGTACTTTCTTAAAGTATCTTCTAGCACAATGGAGGGTCTACTGTCCAACTGCCCAAATAAGTGCTACATATCCTGCCAAGAACCTGTCTCTTCATTGCCCTATCTCAGTGGAGCTTCTGTTCAGAGGCCCTGGATATGTAAAAAAGGGTAAGGTAACCCACAGAGGTGGCTGAACTACTTGCCTCCTCTTATGTAGAAAAAGGGAAGATAATGCAAAGCAGACTTCTGAACAGGGATCTGGAAATCTTCTGCTTCCTGCTTATTCCTTTAATCTCACTCATCCTGTTCTCTTCTGTCATTCTCTGACCCCAATCTAGTCAGGTCTTCCTGAGGTGTCATCTCTCTGTTGTGTTTTTGTTTTGGTGTCCCATCCCCCCCCCCATGCCCCAACTCCCTTAATTATAGACTCATAAAGTATCTCAAGTTGGAATTGAATCCAACTCCCAAATTAATGTAATATTGACCAACAGCTACAGCATTGTCAGCTTTCTTCTGTCATAACATCTCTTACAAGTTACCACTCCAGTTTTCCTCTCTTTACCCAGGAAGTAGCTAGATAGTAGCTACCACTTGCAACCTTGCTTTTTCTATAACACCCCCCGCCCCGCCCCCTCTGGTTCTTATTTCTCTCTGTGATGGAGCTTTCACTCTTCAAGGAGTCCATCTACTGTTCACTCTTTGACCCTGGTTGCTTGTTAGCATAACCACTCTATAGAACATCAAACTTAGGTTTTTTGCATCCACCTGCCTCTATGCCCTCTTACTCGATGAGTTCCAGTTGATCTTCAGGGAGATGGTGAAGGGAAAACAATCCCTACTCCTCTTCCAGCTCACTTGATTCTAGTGTTCATCACTACTGGCAGTATTACAGTTTGCTTCCAGTAAAGCCCAGAGCACGCTGTACGTCCCTCCCACACTGCTCATGTCTTTGAGCATCTTTGCCCAGAGTTAATGGCATTTCCTAGGATCACATCTGTAAAGCACCCTGGAATACTTCAGGATGAAAGGTGCTCTATTAAAAAATGGCTAACTACCTCAAGAAGCAGCACTGTGAGAAAACAATACATATCAATGCCTTAAAATTAGTGCTGGTCTACTGGGTTGCTAGTCCACACAAGAACTAAAAGTTAACGCAACCAATCACTGCAGATGGCATCACAATGCATGACAGAAAAAGGCCTAGCAGGCTAGGAAATAATGTCAAGATGCAAGATAAGATGCAGTCAGCAGCACTACTTCCTGCAAGGTGGAACTCTGGCACTATTGGCTTTATAGGGGCATGCCCTTACTTTGAGAAAGCCAGCAAATATTAACTGAAAGTGGAATCCAGTACCCAACGCACCTGTGACACAAAGGGGCTGGTGACTGACAGCACATGCCACACAAAGAAAAGGAAAAATTTGACTATGAGATGCACAACTAATCTCCCAAGTTGGAAACAGAGAATTAGACAAATGCTTTTAGAGAAGCTTCTGTCAGCCTGCATTGAATACCTGTTGCCACTATCACTCTAATTATTTGGCAGCTAAATTCTGTTTCCAACACTGTCTGGCACATACCACAAGGCAAGTATGTTCATACATTGCCACTTTCTTAGGAGAGAAGAAAGTATGGCAACAGTGGCCAACACATACACTTTTTCTTCTGGTAACAGAGTTTGGATGGGAAGAAGAGGGGAAGAGAATTCATCTATCAGAAGGTAATGCAGAAATACTAACTACTGAGAAGACATTTTTACATAGAATTTCATAAATAAAGAAAACAGGCTGCTGGTCATCCTATATCCTACACAAACACTGGAAATGTAAACTGTCTGGAAAGAAGAAATAGAATGCTATACCCTGGTATGTGCACTAATTCATTAACTGCTCTGTGGCTCCAATCCAGCAAAACACTTAAGCACATGAATAGTCCCAACAACAAAGGCCTGAAAGCCTGCCCATACATTAAAGTAAAATGCAGTGTAGGCACAAGCCTCTCCCTTGCTTTCAGAAAAACCTACAAAACCCAGAGAACAAAATCGATGCTGCCTCCCTTTGGGTATAGCAAGCAAAGAGCGGGGTCACAGCAGCCACATTCAAGGACAGCTTAGGAAATGGTATTCACAAAATGCATATGTATTTGTATATATGAATTTTATATACACATACATTGGTGGTATTACATATTGTTTTCTATGCGTTGTAAGAGCCCAGCATATCTGGAATACAAAAGGGCCATTTAGCTATGAAAAAACTTACAAACTTTCTACTGGGTTTGCTTTTATGGGAAGAGAGTTTGCCATTTTGTGGAAATTCTGCTCTGTTTTCCTTAAGTTTTCCTCTGAGAAGGAATCTGAATAAAATGTCAGCCAGAGACACACAGCAGTCCTTGCTTACACAAATCAAATGCCAGGGTTCAAGCAAGCGTGATGATAACATTTGGTGGGGGCATAAGGGAGAGAGATGAGCGATTCACAGTCTGGAAGGTGACATCACAGGGTCTAGGTCAGGGGAAAAGTGAGAGCTGCTCAGGAAGTATGGGTGTGGAATGGAGATGATAAATATATTGCCATTTGATAAAAGTTACCTGCTACCAAGATTTGCTCAGATGGTGCTATTAAGGCATTCAAGAAACATTTTCTGGTGACCTCAGGCAGCAAAATCCTTTCTTATCTGAGCGTTACGAAGAGGCATTTGAAAGCACAGTTATAATTTCTCCTTTTACTATCATTAATATTTACATTCACCAAAATAATCTTGCTTCTCTGTTCAACTGCTATAACCAGCACGAAACACAGATGCACGTAGGCAAACGCATTTTCCACACAGCAGCAAATTCGATTCCATTCCTGTCACAAATAGTTAATTTTTTCCTGGGCACTCAGCATCAGATTTCATGTGGAGGCACCTGAAATAGCAGTCCTATGTTATTAGCCATTTAAGACCAAATGCTATCACCAACACAGTAAGTGGAAGCCTAATCTGCAAATTGTACTTCAGAAATGAATGAAATGTTTATGGGGCAATAGTAGTGTGAAAGTGGAAGAACCTGCTTCTCTCAGAAGTCTAGATGCTCTGCTGGCACGTTCAGGGTGAGAAACATCCAGTGTGTACACAAACCACTCTGTTGCTCTCATATCATTGCTCTCTTTCAGTGCACTGAGGCTTATTTGTCATTGCAGAATAGTTCCTTCATCTTAAAAATAGGAGGCTCTCTTCTGTGCCAAAGCGACCTCTCAGCATCTGTTTATTGCTCTGCTACAGTACGTACTGACTTCTTACCACAGTGACAATCATTAGTAGTGTTTGGGATTAGTAGACCATGTAATTGCCCAGCGAGCATATTCTTCAGTACTGAACTGCCTTTAATCTACTTATCACCTATTGTTTTCTTTCTGGCACCTTTTACTCTCTTTCTCAAAGTTCTGTGTAGGTCCTAGACACTTCTGCCCTATAGAACAGTGAAATGGTTTGCTAAGGTCCTCCACAGAAAGTGAAAAGTTTATGATGGTAGTACAGTTATTCACAGCTTTCTTTACCTATGTAATGGTGTAACCCGAAAAAATAATCATAATTCACATCACCGTCTGATTCAATCTCTGTTGTTGGCAGATGTTCAGAGTATCATGATACCAATTCAAATCCTACTGAAATTGCTGGGAGTTTGTGGACTTCTGAACTGGTTTGATCGAACTTTTATCTCATCTCCACTTCAGAGAGAACACTACAGCTGAGACTGGAGCAGTCTTTAGCCTCTATAGATTTCATGGTCTAACAAAGCTGTATTATTTCAACCTAGTTGCCATGTATACATGTAACTGATGTATACATGGCATGTAAGAGCAAGGAGGTGGAAGGATAGGATGACTGAAGATGAAGATACACTGGCACAGCTGCACATGGAAATAAGCATGACGCCTGCTAGCAGCATATCTGATTTGTAGCCATCCCCAGCTTTAACCATCTCAGAAAGGTGAAGAAAATCCTTTGGAGCTGTTTGCAAGAGGTCAACAAGACTTTGAGATAGTAAACAGACTGCAGTCAATATTGCTGTGCAAAGGTGGACATGAAAAGATGGAATTCTTGATAAGCAGTTCTATTTGATTTCTATACCTTGATGAAAAGCATCAGCTAAACACTGAATATGGATTTTAATTTGGGCAGTACTTGTTGGTGATCAAGGTAAGCAGAAAAAAATGGAAGTGTTTTTCCTGCAATCAGGTCCTACTGGAAAGCAAGGAAATCCTGTTTCTGCCTGTAAGTAGATGCTGTAAATCTGAGAGAATAAACGGGGAACAGGAAAAATCAGATGTCATTCGAAACAGCCACACTTCTGACCACAATGCTGTTTTTGAGACAGCTCAGCTTAGTATAGCTTAGCACAGAAGTATCTCCATGAACTGAGTCATAATAAACACTAAGAGAAAACGAGGCCTTTACAGGTGTGTTTAGAAGAAACAAGGAAACAAAACAACCCCATAAAATATTTAACCAAATGACACATAAATAAACTTTGAGACCTTGGAGATATATTTATGTTCTGGCTTTGGGCACTTGATAGCTAATAGCAAAAAGCGAATTTGATGAACACTGAGAAGTGGCATTATTTACACTAGGTCTAGAAAGCCTCAGGGCTCGGTTAAATAACATATCCAGAGACTGGACAACAGGAAAATTCCTTTAGCCACCTAACGTCTCCCTTGCATGAAATTAGTAACAACATAAAAACTCCAAAGGGGCTTCCCTGCTTCCTCCAAGGCTGCACTTTTAAAGGATCTAACTACTGAGAATTACCACCGGTGTTCTTCTGTTCATTGTTTTTCTGGCATTTTACTCTACCATGCGGCTGTTCCATGAAGTATTTCAGTGAGCTCCTGACAGGTAATCCTCCAGATTAATTCAGAGTTCATTTGGTTGATAAGTGGTCAATTTCTCTGAGAGACAGCACAGGAATGACCTCTCACTATCTCTTTCTGTGAATGCTTGGAAGATTGAACAGCACAAGGTATTTTCAACTAAGGCCAAATGCTAAAACGTTATGTTGAGATCTACAAAGAAAGCCTTTTCAAAATAAATCTCCAGGTAAGACTAACATTCAGGATTCAAGAGAGCTGCAGATTAGACTAGGAAAGTATTGCTCACCAAATCCTGGTTTAAAACAGCTTATTACAGGCTTTTTTTTAACAATATGGTTTTCAGACTCCAATTAGGGCAGGGTAATTAACTGTCCATTAAGGAGGCACTTAGGCCAAATGATAGCTTTTCCTGGAAAGCTTAGGGAGGGGTTCTGAAAGCATTTTGGCTGGAGAGGCGAGGAGCAGAAACACAGTATTGGGGAAGAGCATGCAGACACGCAGCTGTCCGTAAAGGCAGAGTAGGCCAGTCTCCCCTCAAGCCCAGCTTGAATGCTGCCCTCCGGCAGAGCTGGCAGAACCCTCTTTTAGTTTGGTTTGCCCTTTTCCTGGAAAGCTCCCCAACATCACTCAAATATTTCACCTTTAAAAAGAAACAGGCAATTCAGAAATGCTACCAGGCATGCACTCCTTCATCTGGCAAATCAGGCTTCATGTTTGAGTTGTTCCTTGCAATAAGTGCCTAGTCTCTCCTCTCAATAAGTGGGCTTCATGGATATTCATCCTTCTAGAGGCAGACAAGGCTGCCTAGCCACTGCTAACATACCAAGGCCGTCCTAGCCACGGCTACCATACACTCTCAAGGAAAATACCTCTAGGTCTAGATATTTCGAAGTTTTAATGTTTGGTTTTGTTGTTTGTTTGGTTTTGGTTTGGTTTGTTTTTTTCTATGAGTTCGTTCTTCTCTATATAATAATATAATAATTATTATTCCAAGAAAAGCAGCTACTTCAGAGAACAAAATTTGGTTTAGTGGAAGTATATACTTCCTTCAAAAATAACATTGACAACATTTGGTTGACCTGTTCAGGTAGTTGTATTCCATGTTACTTTTCAGAACCTACGAATTCCCAGCATCAATTTGGCTGCCTTCCCAGTATGAGGACACAGTGCAGAGTCATCAGGCATCCTGAATTTCAGCAAGAAGTCAAGCTGCCTGACACCATCAGAAATTGTTCTATTTACAACAGCAAGCCAATAGAGAACAAACGGAACAAAAAGTGTAGGGAGGAAAGGCAGGAGAGGACGGGATTTTCAAAATGCACTGTTACCCGCCCGGCTCCCTGTGCTACACTTTGCACGTAATTCATCGATTACTGATGTTAAAGTGCACCAGGGATGAAAAAAGGGAATTAAATAACAGACCAAAAGAATGAGGCTCAGGGTATCTCCATTCTGTTCCTAGTAGGAGCACACATTATAACAGATACTCAGTCTTACAAAACAGATTTGGTGAAATCCACGCAGTATTGATTGAACTGCATGCTCTGTCAAATGATTCCTTCACAGCTTTTCTAAAAGGATCTTGGGATTTCTACAGCCTTTCTGTGTAACTCTAGGAAAATTTTATTTTACTTTTCTGCCTCCTGTATGTGTAACTTACAGCACATGGCATAACAGCTTCTATTTCAGAGGGGCTTTAGAGTGCTGAGGTAGTTTTTGTGGATTCCTGTGACACCCTCTAGTGAATTAGTGATTAGAAAAGCAAATAACTAGAAGTTCACTTCTGAAGCAGGCAGAACAAGAAATGCATGGCATAAGAACAATTCACATTGCTGCTTCCCCATCTTGGCATTTGTAGTATTCCAAACAAATGTCAGTTTAAATAACCAATTCTCATTACACTAAATACTGAAATGCCAACACTGATCATGTGAATTTCTGTCAAAAATTAATGTTTTAGTACAGAGGCTTTTAGTTTTGGCCTGTCTAGTACTTTGCAGTTTGATGTGGATTGAAGATAGCAGCTATTATATTATCCTCGGCCCATGTTAACTATAGAAAGAAAACCTGCCAACTCTGGTAAATCACCAGTGTAACACAATGCTTGCAGCACACTGTACTGGATACTATTAGCTTACATTGAGTGTGCAGTGATTTAGTCAGCTATAAACACAGAGAAGGACTTTTAAAGGAGGTGCTCCATATCGAAGAGGGACAAAAGTGCTGTTGCTTTTACTCAAAGGTGAATGAATGCTTTATGCTGGAACAGGAGAAAAAAGATTTATTTGCAGCTTCTCAGCACTGGTAAGTCAGTCAAAGCCTTCTGAAAATACTCAATTATACTACACATCATGCACTAAAAGAAGGTAAACTCATCCACTGCACAAGCTAAATGCTCTTATCAATGGTGAACACAGTTCACAGAGTAACTCCAACCACACACAATGCTTATCTCTGTTAATGCCTCTGTTTCTGCATTTCCTGACTACTGGGAGCAGCAAAGGAGTTGAACCCTTGCAAGGGTTATCATCCTGATGACTTGTGCATGATCGCAGGTTGGGTTTGAAATCTCAGCACATGACCCATTCCAGAGAGAAAAACATCAGTTTTCAAAGACATTGCTGCAGTTTGATTACACTATGACTGTACTGTGGTTTATACAGAAGAGGAGATACTGAAAAGAAATGGCATCAGCAAGCCTGGAAATTAAAAAGACAGAGAAGTACAGATTTTGGCTTGTGCTAACTGTTTCACACCCTTCTTTTCTTCCTCAGCCTATTCTCCTCCATGTCATCTCATTCCCACCCAGCTGGCTGTTTCTCTCTTTCCTCTTACTTTCTGTTTATGTGACATACCCTTGTCTCATTCCCTTCTTCCTTTGTGCCCCCTCTTAAAAATACCTCATGGTGCTACTACAATGTTTCTGCCAGGAGAGCATTCACAGTGACTGTGTGTTGTGCTGTCCTCTGCCTTATATTTGCTTTGTTTACTTAAGCTGTAAATTTTCCCAGTTTGTATGAGGTGTCGTGAAATCTGGCCCCATTCTTGACTGGTGCTCAAGTACAAAATTATCAAAATACCATCAAGAACAGTAATAAACCCAACAATTTTACAGCTCGTGTATTTCTAAGATATAAAGCTTAACAGAGTGTGCAAGTAGTCTTAGGCTTGAAAAAATACACAGTTATTAAATACAAGCATCTCCTTATTTCCATTAACTCCTAAATTATTTCAGAATAGCTCAAAGCAACCTCAAACATAATTACATGGAATTGAATAATTACTAGAACTCATTAAATGAATAATATGCATACCATATATACAGGAGGACACCAGTATATATAAACAGGTATTTGGCATTCATATCTTGAATTTCTACTGGTTTCTAGCCAAAAACACATTGCGGTACCAGCCCCTAGAGAGCTCCTGCTTAGATTTGTCATGAATAGCAGGAAAGAGAAACAGTGCCTGCAACATGGGCTGTGGCTGATTTTTCTGCATAATGAAAAATGTAAGACATACACGGAGAGACCCACAGTGACTAGAGTAGGTAAGAAAGATGCTGGGCATCTTCACACAGTATTCAGGGAAGTCCCTGAACTCAGCATTGTATCCCTGATGGCATGAGAGAGACACATCATGACAGATATGACGTATGGTATACTTAAAACAGAGTCCATTTGTTGTGTGCATGTGTGAATGTAAGCTTTTTTCCAGTACATTCTGGCTTAATATTCTTCCCAGATCTTTCTCACCTGATGTTTCAGTCAACTGGATGCTAGAGGCCTTTAAAAAACATGTCAGTTCTTTTATTTAGTATAATCCTGCTATATCCAGGGCAGACAGTATGAACAGAACATTGGTTCACTTCCAGTGCTATTGAGTGATTGAGTGTGAAAGCCCCCTTTGCATATTTTCTCTCTTTAACTTTTTTTTCTCAATGTACTACTTTCCAGTGTGTTTTCCCATTCGTGCGTATAACTTTCCCATCTTGTCAGCACTGCCCGTCAGTCAGTTGCTGAGCTACAGACTGTTCACTGCACCTCCTGTCACACAGGTGTGGAGAGATTTTTGATCTGACTTACAAATTCCCTTGCTCCCCCCGGCAAGCTGGCTGGCTGTCATGCTGCTGCAGGGTGTTTCAAACAGCTGCTCTTTCCAAGACACACTTCTTTGCATCTCCAGCTTCATTATTTCGTACACACTTCTTTTCCCCTTTTAGTTTCATCCTTTTCATACCAAAAGGCATTGGCAATGGAACCATGCAAAAACAACTACCATGCCATTAACTATTTCAGTTTCTGGCTCATCGAGAAATAATCTGCATGTCCTAGTTCACCATGTAGTCAGTCATGTTCAGCTGTGCTTTTGCTTTTACTTTTACTACTGTTCAAGCTCTACAGGCGAGCTACACATGTGACTTTCAGATTATTTACCAGTTGATGTTTGCTAGTACATCTGCGGTTTACATATTTAGTATAATTTTCTTTTTTCTTTTTAAAATACTTAGAGCTGTTCTGATCAGTACGCTTAAATCTGGGACCTTTTACAAGATAGCTTCTGCACAACAGTCTTGGAATACAATCCCAGATTTTGGCAAAATCTGGCAATCTGCTATTGTTTCTGAGGTTTGGAAGATTTCTCTTTTGAGTTTCAATGAACTCACCACCATTGCATCCTGCTAAGCAGTTGGTTTACTGAAGCATTCAATCTCGGCTGAAGGAAAGCAGCAGAGGGTATTGATCGCTCTACAATTCTTTCTGAATTAAACCTAATTCAAAGTCACAGAAAATTCTAAACCACAATATTTTTCCTTCAGAAGAGCTATAAAACGACTTTATCGTATTTTGTTGAGTCTAAGTATGACGTAGATTTGAATTGGTCCCTGGGAACTCAACGAGAGCCTGCAATCAACTTTACTTGGCTGTACTAAACTCTGCAACTTGGGATATACAGAAAATCTATCTTGATTTCATATCCTATATAATTTTCTCGCATCCTGGTTTCTGCCTGGACTGCTCGAGGAACAGGACTGCAGCTGCTCTAATGGAGTGAATCTCTCCTGCAGTTCAGACACACTCACAAGAGTTTTAGAAAATATTGTAGTATTTACCTTAGTTTTCTTATCTATAAAAGCAAGATTGCAGCCTCAGGTTTCAGATGTGTTTAAAATTTTATAAGCCAAAAGTGACATGCTTTTGCCTCCAATTCTATGACATCCTAAATGGTCACCATTTAAGCTGACATTTATTCAAGGCCTTAATGTGAAAAGCTGAGGGGGAAAAAAACACAATAACAAAAAAATACTATTTTGATACTTAAAACTCTGGTTTTGCAGTTTTATTTGGATAGTAAAGGGCAGCTACAAAGAGGATGGAGGCTTTCTTTACACAGGAGCCACATAGAGAAGACAAAGGGCAATGGGTACAAGTAGCACTGAGAGAGGTGTTACCTTGACATAAGAAAGAAATTCACTGGAACAACCTCTTGAGGGACATAGTAAAGTCCCCATCACTGACAGTTTTCAAGGTGCAACTAGACAGGGCACTCGCTATTCTCATCTAGGCTCCCTTTCCCACAGAAGGCTGGACAAGACGATCTGTCAAGGTCTCTTCCAGCCCAGGCTGTTCCATGATTCTATCAGACAACTTACTGCCACATCTAGTCTTAAACTTTCATCTAATATTATTTTTATGATTATATAATTACTGCTTCCCCTCACAGCTGAATTTAAGTCAGATTAAACTAGTTTCACACCAGTGTAACTTTACTAGTCCTAATCACGATTCATCACAGACACGTAAGAGAAGGAAGATCAGGCCTAACAGATTTTTCTTTTTTTTACTTATACCATGTGCATTCATCTGTTGTGTTTTCCTTCCGGGCAAATTACAAACTCCTTCCATTTGAGAGGAATAGAGAAAGTAAATGTGAGTTGCCCTTCACACAGGCTGATGGAGCAAATAAGAATCCCCAAAACCAATTCCGATGTGTTATACACAGCTTTAAAAGGTTACACACTTCTAAAAGGGCATAAGATTTAAAATGGTTTATTAAGCCCTTTTTCCTGGATACATTCAGTATCCTATATTCTGTGAAAGATAATCGAGCTGTTTATTCAAAATGTATCATGGGAATGTATAAACAGACAACTTTCTATTACACTTAGGTCATAATGTGTGCAATTTTAGGAAGAAGCTTCCAAGTTTATGGTACACTTGTCTAGGTTAAACTTATGCTGCCTGAAAGGTTTTCATACTATGTTATCTAAAAGCACATGAACTGATTTCCTTAAGACTTGCTTTATGTATATTCCTCTACTTTACAATCATATTAAGATTCCAATTCAAAAAGACAAATAGGACTGTTCTGCTCCAGTGAATAGGATGCCTGTATTCGGGATATCTATGGCAAAGTATAGTCAAATAATGGAGTAATTGAACCAGTTACACCATCACGAAAGAGCATTCATAGTTGAGATGAGAAACCTTTCTGGTCTGGAACAGTGCTGGCAACACTTAATTATTTTAATTAACCCTTCCACATTAATCTAAATATGAATAGATTATTGTGCTTTCTGTAGAAAAAGCACCTCTGTCCTTTAAAGTGCTTTGCAGAAATTCTGAGTCACGGTAACCTTCTTGCCCAGAGTCCCACAAGGGATCAGCACCAGAGATGGGAATAAAGTCCAAAATCCCAACCTGTAGCCTTTCCTGCACTGACTGGGGATCGTGCTTCCTCCCAGGGATTCCTAACACATTATTCTACCACTATAAAATTGCACTGAACTAAGAAAACAGGTAAGGAATAAAAGTAAATCATGGAAAGTAGGGCTGAAAAAATTGAACAAAGGTGGGTTTAAAATCCTCAGAACAAGAAGAAATTTGATAGTTTGCCATCAGTTTACCAAAGGACTCCTATGCTACTACTGCAGAATTAACACGGGTTTAAACATATAATCAAGTTTAACAAGTTGCTATGTATCAGCACAAGCCTGGTAAGCCCTTTTGTAACACCACTTACCCATGACAAATGCAAGGCAACCTGGATAAGCATTTCAGGTTCCTCTGTTACTAAACTGTTACACTCCTACTGCTGGAAGAGACAAGCTGGTTTTGACTGTTTGTAGTTGTCCTGGATTCAGCTACAGTAGTCATTTTTCTCCTTCTTAGTAGCTGGTGCAGTGCTGTGTTTTTGACTTTCAGCCTGGGAACAACATTGGTAACACCGATGTTTTTAGTTGTTGCTAACCCAGGACAGTAGCACAGTAATTTGCTAAGTTGTGGTAGCTTGACTTTATGTCAAACTCCTTAGCTCTGCTAAGAACATAAGGCTAAAGGTATAGGGGAAAATGAAAAAACATTTCCTTGCCAAATGTTTTTTTAACAGGCTTGAAAATGATAGTGACAACTGTGTGAAAAGCTTTTCCATCGTTTGACGACACCATCATCATTTCCAGTCTTCTGTAGTCTGGTACTTCTCCTCTTGTCCCACTTACCACTCATAATTGCACCTGCCTTTTTAGTTTATTTGGCACTAGCTCTATAGAAACACTGCCACTGAATGATTAGCAGATATGACACCATTACTATAACTATGTTTTAGGTATTCAGGGGATGGAATTTAACATGACGAAGTCTTCCTAGCCACAGAACTGAAGCATCTTGCTTGTAAGCAAATAACGTTTGTGCTTCAGAAGACTTGCCCTCTGGAGGTGGGACAGCAAGAGCTTTCTATAATGCTTCAGCTGAGAATTTTGGTGAGGCAGTTTGTAGCCAAGGCTCCTGATCACAATGCCTTTTATATTTGTAATGCAAATGGGACATACTATAGCTTTCATTCTGATCACTCTGAACTTCAGTGGAGATGCAGGTATACAGCTGAACTCTGTCTATTTTGAGCTTTTTTAAGCCCAGTTCATATTTTTAACCAACTTTGCTATCACTAGGACTTTAAGGATGTGCCCAGAGGCTTTGCTGAATTGGGGCTTTTGGCTTACCATCAAATTAAGGGAAAATATGCTGTAACCCACTCACCTGACTCAGTCACAGCTGTAGTGTACCACACTAATCTCCACATTTATTAAACACATGCTCCCTCTGGAGCTGGAGATGATACAGTAATAGCTGTTTTATTCTGGTTTCTTTTTAAGTCATAAGGAAACAAACACAAACCATGTTCACACCTACTACTGCAATTAAGATGTAGTAAGATAAACATCTGTTACGTTCTATTTTTTACAATCCGTTCTCCCTTCCATTCTCTCTCCCTGTTGTTGCCATTATTACTATGAGTAAACCAGTACATAATCTGACTTAGTGAAGGGAAATTAAGTTTTATGCAAAAATAAATGAGGTAAATTGTACTGGGCATAGTATCCTCCCAAAAGATACCGAGACTAAACGTAAGAAATCCATAGACCTATAATGAAGTCAGTGAAATAAAGCAAATACTGGGAAACCAGGGTTTGCCCTGACTTTCATGCCAGGAAGCCTGGCCTTCCATTAGTATAAAATTTGTATTTCTTTGTGGATCATTAATCTTTCTTGTCCACAGCAAACAATAAGAACAATTCTAGATGGCAAGCAAATATCATGTGGGGCGCAGAGTTGACATTAAAAGCCCCTACACCATAAAGTATGGTGTGGCTTTTAACCACAGCTTGTGGGCAGGAGCACGATGGTACCATACACCCCTGAAACACTGGGACAGGCACAGTGCATCTCTGGAAGTTGAGGAAATTCACAAAGCAGCCAAAAATTTTAAGGAGGGTACCTCATATGAGAAGACACCTTTCTCTTGGCTGGTTAGTGCAAAAAGGGAGATACTTCTTCTCCTGCTCAACCCCCAAGAGAATATGGAACGCCCTTTTTGATCTCCGAAACTACCACACCACTTGATAAGCACTGATAAACTTGAAGCACATGATCAGCACCAGCCTTACTAATGGCTGAGGCTGGTGAGCTGGGCCTGCAGACAGGGCATTGCTGAGGCTTGGTACCACTCCCTCCTTCCCAAACTCATCCCAGCTCTGCGTACATCCTAAGCACCTTGCAATGCTTCTCCGCTTTTCCCAAGTCATTTGAAAAGCAGAGGGAAAAGGTGGTGGGGAAGTGCGTGAAGAACCTTGTGGTTGTTTTAGACTAGTTGAGTCCTTGAAGAGACTTAAGGTAATGTCAAGGACACTGAGATTATGTGACTGCACATGTATTTTTCACAGACAGAAAAGTAATCCCACTGCAATTAATGGATCTTATTATGCTCAAAGTCAACAAGCTTGCTAAAGGACTTTGGCAAGTCAGCGCCTTTGTGTTTGGACTGCAGTGCTGCCTGTGTGGTGTGCCTTTGTCTTCTTCAGCCTTGTTTACCAACAGAGGTATAGACAGTCTAGCCCTAGGCACAATTCTGCCTAGCTACTTTCGCGTATTTTTGTGTTCCAACAGTTTCTGTAGAGGCACTTACACGTGAGACAGATGAAAGTGAGTAAACACAGATATTAAAAAAGCCATTTACTTTCTCACCATGCATATTTACTATTTGCAGTTCAGTCACCTCTGACGACTGAGTAAAATCATTTAATCTCATTTCCTTCCTCCAGCATACTCACCCAATGTTTTTCTGTGGGGGATTATGGCACTACAGTGTAATGTTTGCTGTTACTGCAAATTGGCAGTTTATTTTTGAAAAGCCACAAACAGTTTGTTCATAAAACACTTTGCAATCACTATCGTTCTATTTGGTAGCTTGCTTGGGTTTTTTCAGATCTAAATAATTTGATGTTGTTTCAAATTAACATCCATGTCTTATATGACATCTTGTTTGTAAACAAGTTAACACAAATATATGATTCCCATGCATATTTATTATGTGCATATAGCAGTCAACCTTCAGATCCACTCCCCCAGCCTTTCCAGCAAACTAGGAATCCTCTTCCCCATAAAAACTTACCCTCTCCCACAAATAACCTACTCCTTAGAAGAAGCTTTGGCCTTTAGAGTCTCATTTTTCATTTATTTCATTAGTTTCCATCTCAGATAACCAAATTCTCTTTATTAGTTTTATTAGAGCTGGGATTTTTTATAATGTGCAAATGGAAATAATGATTGTATTGCAGTACTCTGCAAGTGGTTTTCATTAAGCCTCCAGCTACTATTCCTTGCTCTGTTGTGTCAGGGTTACTTTATGCTGGACAGAAATTTGAACAATTTATATTGAAAAGAATGACTAAAAACCTATTAGATAATAACCTTTAAACCACATTGGTTGATGGAGCTTAATTGTATACTCTTGTCAGAATGAAAATACCTCAATTGCTTAAAACTTAATAATTATGCTAAAAAATGGAATGTATTCTGGAGATTCACATTTCTGAAAATTAAAATTGCCACATTCTGCTTACACAGAGTTATAATTCTGTGTAAGCAGGCACACAGTGCCAGAAATATATTTACATTTCTGAGATGCTACACTACAACATTTTGCTTTCTTATCAACAGAATGACTAAATTCATGCTCTTGTGTTCAAATAGGATTTTCTGGTTAATTCTTGGGACTTAAAATAGTTCAGAACCATTTGTGTGGCTTGTTGAAATTTACAGCGTGCTAACATTGTTGATCACCAGAGTCATCTTGCTACTTTGTCATTCTGTATTGCCTGTTGGTAAATGAGTTTGCTAGCATATATTCCCATTGCTGCCAGGGTCACCAGAAGTCTGAATGAACACAGAAAAGAGTCCACTTAATTGCAAAGATTTATAGCTATGCTGTTTTCTTTTCTCCCTTTCCACTCAAACTTGTCTTCCATGTCTGACATGTATAGAAAAGGGAGAGCTGCTTTTTCTAGTCAAAATCGGCAGCAGACAAGGATCACAGATTTGCAGGGATTCCTTATTTCTACTGCTACTTGCACAGGCAACAGAGAAGCAGTTTTCTAATCCACCCTAGACAGGGTACTGAACCAAAGAAAAATGCTGTGTCAATATAACATCAGCCATCATCAGTCTGCAATGAAGCAGTAAGTTACATGACTGGCAGAAAAGAGTAACCTGTATAACTTCCAGAAAAAACAAGCTGCTTGTTTTGATTTAAGATACCATGCTCTCTAAGGTAGAAGACAGGTGAACTATTACACAATGAACAGACGAGAAAATTTTAAGTCTTGGAAACTCAGAAGCAGAATTTTACCATTTGAAAATCTGCCTCTGCCTGCCCAAAGAGCCTGCTGTTTGAACCAAGTATAATTTCTATGTCATACTAAAGCCTTTTCCCCTGTCTTAGTTATGGCTCTGCTACAAGTTTGGGTAGCAGAAGAGTCAATCAATTCCAACCAACTAGTGAAACAATCCTGGGAGCTCTGGGGATAAAAAATAAAATAAAAATCCCCCCAAACAGTTTCTGCATTTCTGATTGAACACAATTACGCTAAAGAGCACAACTTACATACTAAAAACTTACCAATGGAGCGATGAATACAGGTATGCTGGTTATCACTCAGAAAAAAGCCCTCTTTGCACTGACATTCATAGCTGCCCATAGTATTTACACAAATCTGCTGGCATCCTCCATTGTTATCCTGACACTCATCAACATCTAGAAGAGAGAAGGAAAAAGAAATGTAAGGTAACGTAGACTTGGAATATACAATTAGAAGAGCAAGGAATCCATGAAAAGGCACACTGTAAATTAAGTGAATGAAAACTACCCAAACCTCATCAGAGTTAATCCAAATGAATCCATCTAATTCTTTCTCTTGCATCCTAGGTTTAAAGTTAACATAAAAAACAGTGGGGAGGGGAGTCCAGCTAAGACTCTTTGAATTCTGAGCCACAAATTGATTTCCAATGCACAATGAATGTTAACGTCCTAAAAAGGCTGTGACCCCATCTGCCAAGTGTGGCGTTGCACTCTGTCATTCCCACTCCACTTGGAAAGACGTACTTCAGGCCTACAGTAATTTCTAGCAGGGGTAGCAGGCAAACACAAAGGGCATTACTGGGTGAAAAGAGTCTTTATAGAGTTCTGGTCTTGAACAGAACAGCATGTTTCAATTACTGGAGTCATAACCCCCTACTTTGTCAGTTTGTTTAATGTTGTTTAATGAAAAGAAGGCTTCTTAAATCTAAATGTTCCATGTCTGTATTGTCATTTTAACAGGCAAATACATAAAACCACAAAGGCAGCATTAGCTACTGGCTGTTCTGAGGGTCCCCATCACCTTTTTTTGGCATAGAAGTTTTTATGCTGTTGTGTTTAACAGAGACATATATTCCAGCATTGGGAAACCACTGCCACTGAAAGATATCTGACCCACATTCAACCTTGCAACTCTCCTGTTTTCTTCATAAAAAGGTATATCATACCCATTTTCTGTTTTTTCTTTGGACAAAAGCAACCTGCCACCTGAAAATTCCATCTTTCCTTTTTTATGGAGACTGAAACCAGTTAGTTATTTCACAGTATGTGCCAACAAGTCAGTAAATGAGTTGGTATGTTTTGCTTTCATTTTCTTTTTGCAGGGTGGGAAAAACACAACAAAGCTGAATGATCCACAACACAAAACCTCAGAAGAGCTGGCACAGCTCCTGCAGAAATTAATCCCTCCAGGACTTTCCACAATATGCTAAGGTAAAACCAAGCTGCTTTTGCCAATACTCTTGCAGGCAAGGCCAGGAATCTCTGAAATACAGCAGAAACTCAGCCAGTAACTAATGCAGGAGTGCTGGCTAGTTCCGGCAACTTGCTCAGCTAGGACTGCTATTGCTGTTTGTGCTGGTATGCTGCCTGCGCTTCATGTGACAGAAATTGCAGCTCTTTCTCACAGAGAAATAAAGCTCAAAGGTAATTATAGAAATACCCAGGGAAACCAGGCAGCCTCCTCCTCTCTTAACTATAAGGCAAGTGTGTAGACAATCCTGCTTTTTTATTTATTAGGAAACTTCAAGCACTATTGCCTCAAAATTTCTGTATCAAAAACCTCCCTGTGCTCAGTTCTTACTCTTTCCAGATTTGAACCTTTTCATAACCCATCAAAGCAGTTTGGGAGCACACTGGAAAAAGCGAGGTAAAGACTTTCCTTGCTTACTGCAGTGTAAGAAGGAAAGACAAGTAAGTCGACTTTGTGAGACCCTTCCTCTGAGAGTCAGCAGGCCTTGCTGCCCTATTAGTGCCACCTTGTTCCTTCAAAACAGCACAGTGCAATATTGATCCTCCTCTCTGGAAAGTTACTTGAATTGAAGGAAAAAGCCTCACTTAGTATATGTACAAACCCCAAAATTTCACTACAGAGTACACTGCCTTCTCTGTTTATAGTACCACAAAGTAACTCCAACCACTGCCTTCCAGCTCTGATGAATAATCTGAAACAAATGCAATGATTTATAAACACTTTTTTCTGCTCTCGATAGCAATTGCTGGTGATTTACCACTTCCATGAAGAGACAGCTCAACCTAACACCAAGCCTCAGATCCATGCTGGAATGAAAGTTACTGCAATTTAAACTCTTGAAAGTTTTACCATGAGGAATTTCTTCCAATTGTTTTCAATTATGTGCCTCAAAATCATTTTAATATGCATTTATGAACAGCAGGAGTTGAAGAAAGGGAGCAGCTGGGACCTACAACTACTATAGCTCTATCTGCATACTATGTGCCTTCCAATAAATCTTGGCCTCGTCCTGTAGGCTTAACATTTTCTCTACTCAGGCCTCAATCCTGAGTCAGGCTTTTTGGAGCGCTTTGTATTACCGCAGTCTTAAAAGGCAGTATTGCTTATTATCCACCACACCAAGCAATCTATCAGTCATGGCTGCCTGGAAAATATTTACTGAATTATTTACTTGGTAAACTTTCTTTCCAATAAAGTCACTTTATGATCACCCTATTACAAGCCCAGTTTAGAGGATGGGGTGAAAAAGTCTGCAGTTATGAGAGAGAACTCTATTGATTCCAATGAGCTCGAGCTTTGGAAGATCTGGCAGAGTAATTCCTATCTGAATTTTTTCAAAGCTCACACATTAAAGAGTTTGCCAAAGGGGCTTTTTCTTTGTTTCATAGTTTGTGCAACTCTTGTTCAATGCAGCTCAAGTTACACAGCTGAACATGTAAACATCAGTAATGCCGCATATGTGAGATTGCATTTTGGACCAGTTTTTCTAGAGATTAAGTTCCACATAAACACCCAAGTAAGTAGTCAGGTTTTCAGTAAAGCAATTCTGGCTCCAGTTTTGGAGGCTCTACATGTCAAACTGGGCTGCTGACTTTTGAAAAACTGAGGGTGGATCCTCAGGAGCTTTAATTGTTACCGCTCTGTGTGATAGTTCACGCCTGCTTGAGACCTGCACCCCAGCACCTAACTCCAGATATAGTCACTCAGGATGTAAAAATCCTTCATGCAAACATCTACTGTAAGCCCCAACTAAACCCTTTTTAAAAACTTTAAAATTTATTGAGCACAAATGCAAAACTTATTTTATTTATTACTCTACTCTTCATAAAAAGGAAATTTTTCTTTTTCTACAGCCAACAGACATGTCTTCTTTAGCTGCTTTTTGCACAAATTCAGCTACCGTTGGTCATTTTACCCAGGACCAGGGCTGCCTCCCTGAGGATGGCAGCCCCAAGACAGCACATGCAGTCTCATTTCGTTTAAACTAGTATATGGAAATTCAAATCCATTTCCTAGGCTCCTTATCTGGCAAAAGTTCTTTTATCCAGGTTAGCTTCACCACCTGACAGTGTGCTGATTCCTAGAGTACATTATTCACTGCTTAGGGGAGAACTGAGCCTCAAAATCCTACTGATGATACCAGGGTGGAAGCTGGAGCAAGGTTGCAGCAAACCTACACAATCCAAACTCACAAAAGTATAGAAAAAGGTTCTCACCTGAGCTGAGCTCAGATGGTTATCCCACATGGCTGCTCCAACCCTCATCCTCAAAAGAGGAGGAAAAACTAGGAGAAAGTGAATGTATGTCCTTAAGCCATTCTCTGTAACATTCACCACAAAGTAGTGTTCTGTGATTACGTTTACCAAAGACAATCCCTGACGGAAATAACTCTGTTTCCACAGCTCTTAACTACTCCTTACCAGCACAAATAAATAGCTAAGATGACAATCAGCACAAGAACTAAACTAGTTATAGCGAGTTTAGAGCAGAGTGACAAACCTATGTTTCCAGGGAGATAAGGACCTGGACTACAAATTGGCCAGTCATCATCGAGGACAACAAGGGACGAGCCAGCTCAGGGAGAGGCTGGGAAAGGAGAAGTATCTTTCAAAAGGGAAGGAGAGATAATGGATGCATATATACATACATATATAGATATATCTATAGATCAGAAACATTAGGCAAATTAATGCACATCTGAATTTGCGTAAGACCTCTAGCTTTTTGGCCCACTGCCTTCATATAATCAAACTTGTGTTCTGCATCTTGGTAACATGAGATCCTCTAGAGAGCAGTATTGTGGAACAGTATCAAAGGGTATGAGACTTTACAGTTGGTAAAGATAGATGTTTTATTTATTAAATAAACAAATGCTTTTGGTTTATCATTTAATTTATCTGATGAACTTTTCAAACTAGCTCCACTGGAATTTCACTCTGATCTGGCTCAGATCTTCCCGCAGTATTTGGCCTGAAGAAGATATTCTTATCGAGTCTTGTTTGGATACCACCGAGAGAGAAAGGTCTGCTAAGGGTACCTGAAACCAAAGCCACAAGCAGGAAGATACAAAAGTGGAAACACTACACAGATTCAATGTCAAGAGCAGTATGCCCACTGTCCACTTCCTCCCATGAGCTTCCTTTTCTTCCTTCCGACATTCTTCTTTCACGTCAGCTTTTTCATAAGCTCTTAAGCTCCTTGGAAATCTGAGTCTCATCTTCAAAATCTCCAAAGCACTAGGGAGCCACAGTACAATTCACTCGCTATAGCATTAAAATTCTTTGGAGACTTCTAAAAAGGGGACTTTGACTTATGATGCAAGAAGCTGATCCTGCTAGTTTTTCTCTAAGGTAATCTTTGAAAATTTTGGAAGATTTTCTAAGATGTCTTTTTGACCAGTGCAGAACATAATGATAAAAAGATGAACTACTGACAGCAATACTGCAAACTGTCCTCAAATGGTAGCAACAAAGCACCACAGAGTGTATCTGGCATTCATAAGAGAAATGATTAGCAACTGGAAACTTGTAAGTACCCAATTCTGTAATTTTAAAATCATTATATTCTGAATATAAGGCTGAAAGCTTCTTTAAAAAAAAAATAAAATAAAATCACATTCCTGCATTTACTACAGTCATAGTTATTCTTACACCAGAAGAAACATCTAGCCCAGCACCCTCTCTTTGACACTGCCTTGTAGATGATACTCAGGAGAAGACTGTAGAGATGGGACAGAATCATTGCTGGCAGGTTCTCCCAGCTTTCAGCAATCACATATCTATTAACCTTCCTAAACCACTTGCTAGTCCATTGTCCTGCTGGATCTTTCCTGTATTGATTTCTCTAATCTTCAATATGATGGAGCAGTTCCTTCTGCAATTTAATTATGAGCTACATGAAATAGCCATACTTGTGTTTGATTTCAAACATGCTGCTTCATAGTCTGAATGAATGCCCCCTACTTCCATTATTGCAAGAAATAGTAAATATTCATTCCCTACTTGCCTTTTCTGCATCTTTCTTGATCTTACAGATCCCTCTCATCTATTTTGAGCCCTGAAGCAGAGCAATACACAAATATGGTAATTAGAGACGATTTGAATGACTTCAGTGTATCATGTTTAATACAAAAAGTCATCATTTATAGAAGTAAACCTTAATGACAGCAACATTTGGCACACATTCTTCTCACTTCTCTATTCCATTCCCTCCAAGTACCATGATGCACTATTCAAATGGGTGTCTTGGAAGATCTGATTTCAAGATACCTGTGGAAGCCCAAAGAGAAAATCTGGCATGTAGGAGTGGAGCAAGTGATATCAGATTAGAGGTTGTAGGCAGGTGTTCCTGCTGGAATGGTCATACAAGTAGTGACATGCTGTCAAAATAGGGAGGGTGATACACTGCATCAGCTGAGCCATAGAAACAGGAATCATTACTAATTGAAATAAAAGCTAAACCATCTTTCTTAGAGCAACTTTACATGAGCATGCAAAGAGAAGTATTAGAAGAAAGAGACACCACTATCTACATACACAGCATTCGTATCTCCATGAGATCTGAAATCACACCTCCCCAAGAATTTAAAAGCAGGGCCCAAACTTTCTACCATTTGCACATAAGGTTAGAATTCTGCTTTTTGTCCACTTCTTTCCGAAACTGAAAAACCTGGTGAAGAAAAGCAAAAAGAACACCACACACTTGAATCCAGTACTTCGTTCACTACCACAGCTGCAGAAATCTTCATTACAGCCCTTGCTAAGAAGAGATCCACTTGCAGAAAAAGAGATCCTACAGCAGTGAATGCTTACAGGAACAGATGTTAAACACAAAACAAAACAAAGCAACAAGAAGCGTGAAAAAAATTACCTTTCCCCGAAAAATAAAGAACATTTTATGGAAGAGAAACATAAAGTGCTAATCACAAGGATGCTACTTGGTGATGAATACTAAAATAACTCTAAAATAATCGAAGCACTGATCCCTAGAACCACTCGTCTCTCACACAGAAGGATGCAATACCTAAAAGGAAGACCATGGTTCTCAATGTGCTACTGGAGAATCCAGTTTCTTAATGTGCTACAATCACCTATCACATCTACTCCCACCAACTAGGCTTCTTGTTTGCCTGCACAGTTACAAATGTGCGCACCTTGAAAGGGAATACTTAAAATCTTTTTTTCTATTGCTATTTTGTGACACACAGTGGAAGTCCTTAAATTTCATACTGCACAAACACAGCATAAATGTGGCTGCAACAGTCATCTTTGCTATACATAGCATGCGAAATATTCACTTAATGCAAGAGCTTAATTCTGCTGCATGTGATGCCTGCCCATTTGCTGAGCTGAAGTAAACAGCCCCACAGACATCGAATGAATGCTGCATTTGAGTTCAAGTCTCTTGACATCACTTGTTTATTCCTTTCTTAAACAACTGGGCACCACTGTCTGTCCTTTTAAGACACCAAAACCCTTTTCGCAGCTTTTAGCATTTCCAAACTAAACATCCAAGCCCCTTAATGTGGTGTCTTAGTTGCAGCCTCTATCCTCTCATGTTTGTTTTTCAGACATATGCATGGTGGCTTCCTGACAACAGTGCCTAACACAACAAAGTTCCCAATCAATTCTTTTTTAATATGTTAGCCATTCTTCTAATACAGGGCTTTAAAACAAATTTATATGAAGTTTATCCTGCTTTGTTTCATCTATAGTGCCACTGTCCAGGGAATGCCAGCAGCCTCCAGCTTGGCATGAGGCTCAGACAGCCACAGCCACAGCTCCATTAGCAATAAGCTTGCAGTTCCTACTGATGTCTAGCTGCATATAGGGCATGCCAAGTTGCAATGCTGGATTAACAATTCTCCATAAACTAGAAGGAGGGAAGTTAATTACAGATGCAAACAAGAAGCAGTCCTGATCAACCGAAGGAAAAAATCTGGGACAAACTGAGTAAATTATCAGCCTATTATCATATGCCCTTAACTCCTTCTTGCCCCTGGGCTTTCTCTGGAACATCATTAACTGCTGCAGGCTCTAGTGAAGTAATATTCTCTATCCGTCTTCCAGGATAACTGCTGCTTACACCTGCTTCCTTTTACATCTACTTATAGACACTGCCAGGATCAGACAAATCTGGTTTGGGTTAACTGAAAACTGCTTGTTTGGTTTGGATTTTTTTCCTCACAAAAAATGAAAAGGATTTTGCTGTTTTGTCAAAGTTTCGTCAAACCTGATGTGTAACTTGACATGAAAAATGAAACAGTATTTTCATCTCAAGTTGATAACATTTTCCAGGCCTATGCAACATGATGCATTTTGTTCCTGAGCTCTAGTAACAAAAGCCAAAGAAATAGCTAGATTAATGATTTTCCCTGTTATTTATCAATAACACAGTTACGAGACTCCCTAGATTCAGGTGAGGGATTAACCCAAGCAATTTCTCTTTAGTTAAAATGTTCTTTGTTAAGATGGTTTGAAAAAGATTTACTGTGACTCTTATTTCTGCTACTGTCCTACAGCACAATGCCATGTGTCCACTCCAATCTTATTTATTTAACAAAGTATGTTCCAATTGTTTCCAAACATTTCTTTCCATATCCCACAAGGTCTCTTAATCATAAATTTTGCTTTAATCCTAAACCTCCCAAATTCTCTAAATAATTATTCTTGTAAAGTATGTCAAGTGAGTTTTAAATTAATATTTTAATTAATGAATTATTATTATTTAGATGTTACCTATAGTCATCACAAAATCATACTAAAATATTCTACTATCAACTAGTCCATGTTCCTTCCTGCCCCTCTTTTATGCAAAACTTCATCTTGTGCTCTGATACAACTCCAGTAAGGAATGTGTACACATGGAATATTTTGAGATACTTGAGAAGGATCTGGATTGAAGTCTGCAGAAGGCAATGGAAGCACTAAAAATAATCCACCATTTTAGTCTTGGAGTTTGATGCAAACTTTTAAGCCTGCACATTGCACACTTAAGTTAAAAGGATAATGTCAAAATGCAGGAATTCATGGAAAGTGTTAGCAAAAGCAGGGCACTACCGAAAGCTGAGGCCCTGGAATCTACTTAACCAGGAAATTCACTACCAAACTTTTATCTGGTACCCATCCATACTGGAACAGATTTCTGTTTCATTTTCTAATACAGTAAGCAACTATGCAGCAGCTATTCTTTTCAATGACTATTTGACAGTACAAATCATATTGTTCATCATAAATCAACACTACCAAGAATCGACTGTGTTCTAAGCATAGTATAATAACAGTGACTATATTTGAAATTGGAGACCAGACAACTTCGTCGCTCTCCACATTGTCTGATGTCTTTGTGTAATCCATATGAATTCAGTGTTTTAAATGGATCTACGTAATTTCTAGGACTGACAAAGACATCATTCCAAGAGGGAAGGTGTGAATGTGATCATATACATCTGACTGGTAAACACACCTATTATAAGCTGAAAGCCTGCACCTTCTGGTGAATACACATTCTCCCTTGTTTTACGTAAGCGCTAAACACAGGGTGGCTCTCTGTAACATTTGACTATGTTACATTTTTTCTCTTAAGATATTAAAATCGGCCACACTGGCTTAGAAATTTGCTATTATGAAAAAGTTAAAATGAATTAACAAAAGATACAAAACTAATGCAAACAAGATAAAGCAGTAAGGATGCATAATAAATAATGCAGAATAAAACACTGACTTCGCTCAACTGATATGGCTGATATCTATACCATATCAGACCAAATAAGAGCATCCATATGGGATTTAACTGATTTAACTTATACATATTAACTTCACACTCTAAGCTGATTATTCTTTACTTTCCCAAGTGTTCCATGTAGAGAAATCTTTACTGTGATTGATCACCTCCTCCAGGGAGTAAGTATTTTAAAAAAAAAAAAAAAAAGACTCAGACAACAAGATGACTTGCAGAAACAAGAGACTGAGATTGATGCTGCTGTCACATAGCTCCCAGCCTCTTAATTTATTATGACAGTCTGAGAATCTAACTTCATAGTTGACAGCAGCCAAGATTTATTCTACACTCTTGATTATTTCCCCATACCTAACAAAAAAAGTTGGGACTATGCTGATTTATACTCTCACTTGTTTTGGTACTTTTTAGATCACATTGGCTTAAGAAAGTAAACATATGGCAAATTAACACGTAAAGAAAGTTATATCTCACTTGAACTCAGAAGATTAACGGGGGGTGACCAAACATTAGAGTACTTTTGAAGGGAAAACCTTCAGATACAGAAATAGAAAAAGCAGGATAAGAAAAGAAGTGCGCTCAGATCCTAGCTTCAGAGAGTGCTGGATGTCAGAGGCTTTTCCATCAATCAAAATGAGAATTCCATGTTATTATGGGATTTCCCGAGTGAAGATAGACATATTTTCAAAATCAGTCTCCAACTTAGAGCTCCAAATTTCTGATAGCAACAATCTTATTTTCAAAGGTGTTAACTTAAGTCCATGGGACTGCATCCATGAAAAAACAAGGAGCAGTTCATCTGAGCTACAGGATGCTTTAGGATGGTGGCAGTCACACATACAAAACACCTATTTCTCTCTAGTGACTCCAAGGTGAATACAGATACATGGCTCATAAGCAGACATTTACACTCCACCAGCTGAAGCACAGACTACAACCTTTTAAGTGATTCTTAATCTGAGGGCTTCATAAGCTTTATAGAAATGTAGGGTCTAACTTCTTGCTTGTTAAATGTTTTGAAAATTTGTGTGCAGACACCGTGATAACGATTCTTGTCTGTCTGTCATGGAATCTGCCATGAGGAGAGGAGGCTCAGAGTCTGGAAATTTCTACACGTGCCATAAAATTAACTCTGAAGTTTGGAAGAGGAAGACCATCTGAACTAACACATTACAATTCCATCTTGAAAGAGAGATTTACCTTATTTCTACAATTGTCTGCTACCACTTGCACCACAAACTCACAAGATGAAGGCGACCAAGTAACAAAAGTAAACACAAGCATACAGAAGTTGTATGTAAACTTCTACAGAATTGTCTATAGAACATTTACTTATCCTAGCTATTCATGTTTGCTCAGCACCTACTCATCAATTAGTGCAAGGCTACACTGGAATAGTAGTACATGTCACAAAATCTCACGCATGCCACTGCACCACAAACACTGGATACTTTGAATTGCTGTGATGAATCACAACTGTTATTGTTAATCTAATGTACAGGGCAAGCAAGACTGATAGAAGATCTGAAAACAGTAATGTAGTAAAAATTAGTTTGCTGAAGAAACATTACTAGAATGTAACTTTCTCTGTCATTTAGGCTTGTATCTGAAAAACAAAGAGCTTTAAAAAATGCACTCAAGTTTTTCATCCTGAAAGAAAGCATTCATCACTAAAATTCAGTTTTCTGTGCGATTTGCAGTGTGGTGCTTTTGTGTATGCACCCACTGCAGCTTTTCTCAGGGGGGTTCAGTAGCTTAATACATCTGTGCCCCCATTTGCAGGGTTCCTCTAATCCCAAGGTTTTTACTATGCAGAAATACAGAACACATAAAAGTTTAAAACATACAGATAAATCTATTGTTAAAACTTGCATTTCAACACTTTCCATCCTGTCCATAAACATATACTAAATAGTGCCCAACTTCCCCTCTTGTGCCTGGTCCCCTCACATTTAGAACAGATTCCCGCTACTCAGCCACTGAGCCCTGATTTGGGAGTCTGGCCACCTTCTCTTAAACATAAAATAACTGCCAAGACCTGAAGTTCTGCTCAAGCAAAACTCTCACTGGAATCATTGGAAATGAGAGATTTAGACTAATAATTTTTCTCTACAAAAATACCATAATTTTACATGTGTTTTAATAAAAATGAAGAATTATGAAAAGAAGGCTATTGGGTGTATTCAACCCTCCTCCATCTGTGAAGGAGCTTAAGATTAGCAACCATGAAAATCTGGAAGAGAGTTTATGACTTATATTATTATTAGAGGCCCAGCTAATGTGCTAGAAGAGGACAATACTTAACCATTGGCTCACCTAATAGTTTCCTGGAATTAGGAAAGAAGGGCAAGGAAAACTGGAAGGCCACCAAGAAAATGGACCATTTTTCACAGCTTCTCTTTAAAATATTTGTTTTTATGAAACTAAAAACAACTTTCCAAGAGATTTTTAGGTTTATATTAAAAATATTCACATTAAAAAAAAAAAAGTATCTATGTGAACTGTGGGGAAACATAAAGCAAAATAAACATCAGTAATAGATGCATTTTTTTGGAGTTCAAGCAAGCATATTGTGCACAGCTGTCTGGAGAAGAAGAAAAATAAAGCTAAATCAAAAGGAAGACGTTGGTCTTTTTAATTATACCAGGGATTATGCAATCCTAAATGAGTTATGTACCACTTCTTGACACAGTACATCTGGGAGCTGTAGACATGATTTGTCATACACTTGCAACTCTTCTCTCACTTCATGTTGACAGGCAGAACAGACCATAATCCCCCATCCCAGTGTATACATTATGACAAACAGAAGCGTAGGAAAAGGTAGATTTTGGGTTCTAACTGTTTGGGTTCTGATTTGGGTTTGTTTCGAAAGAAAAACATAGAACACTGGGAAATTCACTGAAAGGGGTGAATGATACGATGTGATATGCATACATGTGCATACAAATTTATGTTTATCATCTGCGTCAGATTATAGACTACTACTACCCAGTCTGGAATTAAGCCTACATGTCACGGTTAAAACCTCTCCTCTCTTAAAATCATAGAATCATAGAATGGTTAAGGTTGGAAAGGACCTTAAGATCATCTAGTTCCAACCCCCTTGCCATGGACAGAGATTCCTCACACCAGACCATGACACCCAAGGTTCTGGCCAACCAGGCCTTGAACACCGCCAGGGATGGAGCATTCACAACTTCCTTGGGCAACCTGTTCCAGTGCCTCACCACCCTCACTGGAAAGAACTTCTTCTTTATATCTGATCTAAACTTCCCCTGTTTAAGTTTGAACCCATTACCCCTTGTCCTACCACTACAGTCCCTAATGAAGAGTCCCTCCCCAACATCCTTATGGGCCCCCTTCAGATACCGGAAGGCTGCTATCAGGTCTCCACGCAGCCTTCTCCTCTCCAGCCTGACCAGCCCCAACTTTCTCAGCCTGTCTTCATAAGGGACATGCTCCAGCTCCCTTATTGTCCTCGTGGCCCTCCCCTGGACTTGCTCCAACAGCTCCATGTCCTTTTTATGTTGAGGACACCAGAACTGGACACAATACTCCAAGTGAGGTCTCACGAGAGCAGAGTAGAGGGGCAGGATCACCTCCTTTGACCTGCTGGTCACGCTTCTTTTGATACAGCCCAGGATACAGTTGGTTTCTGGGCTCCAAGCGCACACTGAAGCTGGCTCATGTCAAGCTTCTCATCAACCACCCCCCCCAAGTCCTCTGCAGGGCTGCTCTGAATCTCTTCTCCACCCAACCTGTAGCTGTGTCTGGGATTGCCCCAACTCAGATGTAGGACCTTGCACTTGGCATGGTTAAACTTCATGAGGTTGGTACTGGCCCAACTGCCAAGTGTGTCCAGGTCCCTCTGGATGGCATCGCTTCCCTCCAGCGTGTCAACCGAGCCACACAGCTTGGTGTTGTTGGCAAACTTGCTGAGGGCGCATTCAATCCAACTGTCCCTGTTGCTGACAAAGACATTGAATAGGATCCCAACACCAACCCCTGAGGGATACCACTCTACCCGTTTCCAGTTGGACATTGAGCCACTGACCACAACTCTTTGCGTGCAGCCATCCAGCCAGTTCCTTATCTGCCGAGTGGTGCATCCATCAAATTGATGTCTCTCCAGTTTAGAGAAAAGGATGTCGTGTGGGAAAAAGGAAAATATGCCAACAGATTTTAAAGGAGTACTGCAAGACAGCAACTTGGGTTTATAACCTAACCTCAGACTTCAGAAGAAAAGAAATTGTGTGAACCTCATTTTTATACTGATTTGGGATCCCAAGGCAAATTTTGTAACAGGCAGATGTTACTTCAAGGCCTACGACCATCTGATCCTTGTTTGTCCTAGAAGTTTGTCCTTTAGCTCCATACTTACAAATGCCTTATTGCAATTGTTGCTCTACTCTGCCTATCAGAGCAGGCAGACTAGTACCACTCCTGGAGCAGGTTCAGCTGTTCAGCTGCTCCATGGAAAGTTCCACCCCTCCCTTCCCAAAGGGACTTCTAAGAACAGATAAAACAGCAATGTCCCTTTTTCAGGCTGGAAAATCAGGCCTTCTGCCCAAAGCACACCTTCAAGATTATGGACACAACCAGGATTTTGCTATTCAATTCTTTGCTACTGAATTAACATCTGACACTGCTTGCATTTTTACCAACTGTACTGCACATTCAGCTCTTGAAAAGAGCTCCATGGAATCTACAATGCACACTAGTAATGGCATTTCTGGCTTGATTCATAATCAGAAGTTCACTCTGCTTCCCATGACTCTACTCAACCAGACACAGGATCAGCTGCTGAAGAACCATAAACTATCCTGCATCATCAAAACTTACTGCTATAGCTATTTCCAGGAGGTCTGACATACAAGAGAATTAATTGAGATATCATATTATAGATGTCCAAATTTAGTAATTGTTGCTCTGCTGTATTTTTTTGTAAGAGAAACTGAAGTTACACTGAATATTTGAAATATGAGTGTGTAAGCAAGGATTCAGAAGGGTAAGGATTCTATTCTTGGCTATGCTCCACACATGCAGACAGTTCGTGTGAAGACTGAGAAGTAACTTAATCTGCTTGCCCCCATTACTCATCTATAAAACAATGAAAAGTATACTTCTTTTCCTTACAGGATTTTCTGAGAACAAAACTATTAGTATTTACAAGGTGTTCATGTATGTTTCTATAGCACAGCAATTGATATGTCAGAAAAGCCTATATATAAAATAAATATATCTCTGAATACATTATGATAAATCTTTTGTCCAGGTTCCTTTGTATCTTTTTTGATGATTTCTAAGAGGAGTTTTCAACCTTCTTGAGCACACTTACTATTTATAGAAATTATAAAGAGCAGAGGACTTCGTGAAAGCCATGCTAATCTTTAGAAGAAAGAAGAGTTAAGGTGAATGCAACCTGAAAGCAAGAAGTGTTTTTGCAAAAAAAGCAATTCTTACTCCCTATTCAAAAGGGACAATCACAAATCAGAGCTAAGAAGCAAATAAAAAGAAACCCACACAAAACAGAGAGAGATGAGTGGCACTTCATAGCTATTCATATTTGTATTGGAATAGATAAGCAAAAGAAAATCATCACTCCATGCGGTATTATTCTTTAACCCAAAATATTTTTCACACCAGATTTGGTTTGATAAACAAACCAATGAATTGTGTCCATTTTTAGAAAGAATTCCCTAACGGTATGTATACAAAAGTCTCTCTCCAGGAAAAAAAGGATAAAAGAGCAGAATTACACGTTTTTTTCAAGTAAGAACCAATGACAGCCAGCTTTTGTTACTACATATTTTTCTTGGGCACTCTTAATTCCTCAATTTTTCACATTCTGATCAGAGATAGGTGAATTACAGAAGATTTGGAACAGCTGGAGTATCAGCTGAAATGTGAGCCTTTTGACAAGCAAATTTTGTGATGAGGCCACTCTGCTTTCTCATCTGAATAGTTATGGCACTCTCTTCCACCTTCTATTTGCAGAAGCTGAATATATTTGTAAGACTTAGTCAGGAATACCAGCAAGAGCTGCTTTCACCAAGGTTTTTAGCAAGCTTTTCCTGGATAAATCCCAAGGTTAGTAATCCGTGATAAACTTCAGAACTGCTGGTGATGATTCAGACCAACACAGCCCATAGAACTCTCCCAGGAAGCTTACATTTTTATACAGTAGGAGAGAGATTAATGGAAGACAATAGTACTCCACATAAGAGTGCTTCAGGAGAAGGGAAAAATAATTCAACACTCTCTGAATTTCTCAAGTGGAGTAAGCAAATACCCCCACACTACCTCATTCACTTCTGCAGGGATACAAAAACAAAACAGTAAAAATGTAATTCTTTGCAGCAGCCTTTTTTTTTATTTGATGAGATTGCATCTTCTTTTTCATCTTCTCTTCCCTAGAAGAAAACTAGGGAAGGAATGCAGTTTTCTTTCATTCTTCTGGTATTAGCCATGTTAGACTTTAGGACCCTTTGGGTCACTTTCAATTCGAGATACTCTATGTTTCTATGTTTTCTAGATCACTCATTGTTCTCATTGCTCTCTTTTGACTTCATCCAAGTGCAATGCCCAAAATTGCAGTCCTCCACTAGCTGAAGCCTCATTGCTTCTGAAAGAGTGGAGAGTTTCTCTCCATATGACAATTCTTATCCCAAAGCCTATCCCTATCTTGAAACTAAACTAAAAACCCCAGACTGGTATTTCATATATAAGAGAGGAAAACATATTTCATGACTGGTTTCAAATGAAGGATAAAGAAAACCTATCGCATGAGACCAAATATTAGTCTTGCATCCACTGAGCAGAATGTAGAGCAATTCTGAAAAAGAAATAGTGCTATTTCAAGTGATTACAGTGCTAAAATAGATTATTTCTAGCCACACAAGGATCTCATCATAGTTCAAATTCCCTGTGGTGTCAATTCTCGTTATATTTGAGAAATTCCTCAATAAAAATATCAAATGGAGAGCAGGTTGAGTTCCCCTGAGGACAGTTTTGGACATTTTCCAGTAAAAATTTTAACCATTAATTCTTAACCAAGCACTTCCTCCCAACAAATAAATAAGTAAGACATTTCACTTGATTAGAAAGAAATGTTGAAACAAGAACTCAGGAAAAAAACAACCTGTCAACTGCAGCTGACCTAATTAGTCATGAATACTCCAAGTTTGCTATTTATAGTGAAGATTTTAATTATCTTTCTATATTGACATTATTAGAAAGACATACAGTGCAGGTTTAAAAAGGAACCTAAACCCTGACAAGATGTCCTGGTTTTGGCTGGAATAGAGTTAATTTTCTTCCTAGAGATGGCTTAAGATTTTGCATAGACTACAGTCAAATGTAGATGCAATCCTGATAAAACAGTCTTGTCCATTATAACTTGTTTCCTAGATGGCCTGCAGGACTATTAGTGAACTATCATGGGGTCCCATCCCTAGGCTTTCTATCTAAAATCATTAGACAAAGATTTCTGGTGATGTGTATGTGATAAAATGCAGCCCAAGTCACTGCAGCTGCCTAACCATCGGAGTCAGAAGCCATTTTAGATTCCTAATACTAAGTCTATCTAGCCTCCATCTCACTCTAGCTCTAGTCCTGTAGTTCTCTGGACTTGATGATCCTTATGTGTCCCTTCCAACTTGAGATATTCTATGATTCTACTCACTGCCATGAGGCTCCTATGTTTAGGTAGTCAAATTGTCCCCTAAGACTTCTTGCTCTCTGGCTCCCTTTGTGCTGACAAAACAAAACCCAACAGTAATACCTGGAAGGCCAAAGGATGAGGGAGAAGTAGAAATAGTGTAGTCTGATATTGGGGCACCCCTACCCAGTCCTGTCTAAGAACATACACATCCACAGTGCTATATGAGAAGAAGGTTCAGGCAGGTTTTTCAAACTCAACCTACCACAAGTTTTATAGGTTCATCTACAAATTCCGTGGAAATGACAACTCTATATACGATCCACTACAGTCTTACTTAATGCGAATACAGACTTCATTTCAGCATGCTAATCAATTACAGGCCTTTTCTAGGAGAAGCATCAACTTCATATATAAAATACATGATACGGTATCTAACTAAGCAGTCTTCATTTTCATGGTTCTGTAAAATCCTTATAAAGGTTGGGAAGAGAGAGTGAAGCGCAGGAAGGGACATAAAAAAAATCAGTAGAAGAATGGATTGAAAGGTGAAAAACATTGTCACTAAGCTTGTGAAGTGTCCTTTGTCTCCTTACAATCCATGAAAAGTAAGTAGTCTCTAAAAAAGCAAGCACAGGTGGAAACCAGTGGACTCATCAGAATGTCTTTTAATGTATACTTTCCCCATGGGAAAAAAAAGTATTTTGAATAAATGAACTAAATTTTACATGCTGGGACAATTTTCCAAAAGCTTATAGAAATCCTAATTCAAACATGTGCCAATATGAGAACAGTTTCGGATTTGAGACCTCACTGCATCCTCTTAAAAACTGCCAACTGCATTCACACATTTCTGGTACCATAAGTGAAAGAGAATATAACTAGTCCAGAAGGGAAAAGACTAGAAACGTCCCCCTTTTCAAAACTGATACTGTGCTAGGGGGAGCAAACAGGCTATGCCAGCAGTTAGTATAACTGATAATGCTAGCAACCAGCTAGAGACCAAAAGATGACAGAAAAATTAAGTTCTCCCTTTTCCAGCAGTGGTGTCTCAAATCTGAGTTAGCTCACAATAGGCAGTTATAGCAACATTTTCATAGCCACTGTCAGGATTACAAACTTCAGTCTGAGACCTTACAACCAGACACTAGTCCTCACACAGATTTTAAAGAAGGGAGAAAAAGGAATGTGCCCTGACTCTCTTTTCAGTGCCTTTAAGTAAAAGCAGTTACATCACTGAGACATATCAAAGACCATGCATTAGTTGCAAATATTCCATCTGCATTTGAGGAACAGAGGCTTCCCCAGACAGTGGTCTCAAAATTAGAAACTCTTTTCATGTCCTAAAGTTATACACTGGGAGAAAGGGAGCCCTTTACTAGTATTCCCACTCATCTGTTCACTGAACCTTTTCTAGAAGCAAAATGGTTCCCAACATTTTTGGGTAACACGAAGAGTCAGCTCAGAGTAGACCATGAATATGGGCAGACACCAATTGTACCAAACCTGAAAGATCTCTTGGCAAGCTTTGGATCAATACTTTCAGCTGTAGCCATCTGTTTATATTATTATAGGTCTTTCCCCCTCCAAAAAAAACCCCAAAAAAACCAAGTGGCTGAAAGAAATTAATGAAAAGAAAATTACAGATTTGGCTATCTCTGTAGATCCAGCCTGTATGTTTCATGACCAGAAAACCACAGACCGCAGGGGTCCAAAGAAACCTCACGGATTTCCTTTATCATCCTTTATCATGTCACTCCTTTTCCTGTTCATACTTGCTAACCTACTTTTCCCCACTACCATGGGAATCATCTGGAAACAAAGTTGAAAATAGCAAGCTGTTTGAAACAATGTAAATGCACAGTTATTTGAATTCCAAATAGTTGAACTATTTGATTATGTTTGTGTCCTGATTTATTAAGAGATATTTATGGACATTAGTATAAATAGTTTTTCTTTCTTTTTTTAAATGAATGTCTGGCTGCTCTTTGCATAAGAAATACCTCTTGTACAATTAGTCTTTTGACCACCTCACATTGAGGCAAATAAATCTATTCAGTCTGTTCCGTAACGAATGAAATTTGAAGTTTGAGTCAAAAGCCTGTCAATGGTTCCATCTGAACAAATATTACTCAGTTTGAAAACAAACGCAGTAGGAAACACATCTACTGAAAGGCAAACCAAATCCTTGCTCAGAAATTCTAGTGGTTCCATAGCTGCAGTGACTGCAGAGTGATATTAGAGGACTTTATTACTTCTAGTTCACTACCTGATTTCTTGCCTTTTATTGCAAAGAATCTCAGCTTTTACCAAAGTAAATGTGCTGCATATCACAGGAAAAAAAAAACCCAAAACCCTCCCTTTCCACACAGTTTTATAAACATCACATCGAAATTGATCTGGGACTGTACCAAACACATTGCATTTATATTGGGAATGCTGACAAAGATACTCCAAATACTCCTTCATTGCACTTGCACTTTTAACATTCTGTAATTTACGTTCATAGAGCATATCCTAGAACTATGTTACCCTAAATGAGCAAAAAAGGGAAGGGGCAGTTCTAAGTATATAACTGGAATTACAGAAGTTGGAAGAAACAGACAAAATATATTTAAGTGAATGGGACAGATTACTTAAAATAGAATCCCAAACATCCAGCACATCCCTTAGGGGGAGGGAAAGGTTTAGCAATGTTAAAGATGGGCAAACTGATCTGAGTTAGGACTAAGAGTGCCAACTTTAAGGGTCTGGTCTAAACCACACTAAAGTCAATGGATAGGTTTGAACTTAGTGTGATCTGGATCAAGTTTTTACTGAAAACATGCCAGATGACAAAATGCAGCAAGCAGGTCAGGCCTTCTTACCACAGCCGTGAAATTAAAATTTCTTGCCAGCATTCACTACTTACCAAGACAGTTGTGGCCATCATGGGCTAACATGAACCCATCATAGCATGTACACCTGTAGTTGCCTGGAATGTTGATACACTCGTGGACACAACCCCCATTGTAGAAGTCATTTTCACACTCGTCAATATCTAAAACAAAAGAAGAGGAAAAAGAAACTTTTGTAAAAAGAGAATACTAAGAATACAAAAAAGTTTTTCTAATTGAGCATGGTCTTTGAATATATGCATATTCCTAATATTTCTATATAATCATATTGCGTATTTCACCCAACAAATGTCCCAGGGAATTACATCATGACCAGAGTGATGAATACATCAGTGTCATATGACTGAAAAGCAGCAAGCCAACATATAGAACTCTCCTTCCCCAAATAATTGTAGTATCATCACATTAAGCAATGATATGTTGTCAAAAAATTAAAAAGAAACACCTGTTTCGGTTTATTTTTTTTATATTTAAAATGTAGGTTTGGGGTTTCACTTTTAAAACAATCAAGCAGACAATAAGTCAAACCTTTGACTTCGCTGTCAGAACTATCTGAAATGTTTATTAATATGGCATAAGAAAAAAGTATGCCACGTTTAATTAAAAATCGTCTTCCCCTCAAAATAAATCCTATTATCATTTTCTGTATTAATTCATGTACAGCAACAACAACAGCACTAACAAGTCCAATGTTTTATTTTTAGAAGGTATGCTAGAATTATTTTTGTACGTTGGCCTGTATGAGAGAGTACCATGAATATTAAGAGATGCATTCTGCTTCAACTACAAACAACCTTATGATGATCTTCCCTCCCTCATACAAAACAAAATTCACTTCTTCACTCATTCTAGAAAGTGCAAACTTTCTTCTTTTTACAGACTGCATCTTGGCCTACACATGGAACGTCAGCATCACAGTCCCCGCTGTGAATCATTCAGTGGTGCACATCAACCAACTAAAAATGCATAAATTATAGACAGTCTCACAGCTTGATAACTATCAGTTCTATAACCGTGGTATGCTAGATCAAAAACCCCAGCTACTGTCCCTTAGACAGCACACGATAAAAGGAAAAGTAATCTTTTAAGAAGACCACCTGTTAGTACATCAGAGCTATCCTTGCAGTGCATTTCAAACATGCCTTCCGTCGCAGAGGAAGTTGAAATATTTCTGATTTAGGTTCATGTTAATACAGCCTTATTATTTTTTTGCTTTTAAAAGTATTCCAGGAAAAGATTTCCTACCTGTTATCATACCCAGATGCAACCTCAACACAGCAAGTTAGTTTGGTATAAACAGATTCTTTGGAGAAGCCACTGAGACTCCCTCACTCAATGCTTTCACCATTTCTGGCCCTTGGATGGAGTTTGGCTAGGTTTGTCCCTCCATGCACAATCCCCTGAGAAGACTGATCTGTCAGAGCAGGCACAAGCTTCTCCCAAGTTTTTTTGCAGGCCCTTCACCTCAGGTTAGTCCCTCCCAGAAACGTACCTTAAACTCAGAGTAGCCCAGGCCTCCATCCATTTCCCTCAAACAGCTCTGAAGCCCCCCTTCTACAATCTCCTCAGTAGCTTGAAACAGGAGCTACAAATTTGGCTTTAGCTGCAACACTGATTGAGTTTTTGTATTCAGCACCTCAAAAACGCTGGAAACAAGCTGGAGAAAGGACCTTCCTAACAAAACTACTACTTGCTGCTTAAAGGTAAGCTTCCTAGTCTTTCAACCTCTGCTCTATTTCAGAAAGTTATCATCCTTTACTAATCTGAGTACAAGTGCCGAGTCAGGGGAGTCTGCTCTATCATGACAGATGTGCTCTACCTTCTAGAGTCCAGTATGACAACAAGAAGACAAGGCTGTGATTTTTCCTGAAAACAATAATCAGCAAATCCATTACAGCATATCGAACTCATTCTGAATACACCTGCAGCATGGCAGTGTAAAGTCCCCAAGAGGACTCCCTCCTTTATTTACAGCCCAGCGTGCTTGGGTGCATACTGCCAAAGTGTTCCAGTAAGGTTTCCACTTAGCAGTAATTTGCAACTTCCATAACCATTCATTAATAGTTTCAGAAACTCCCTATCATTTGCAGGCTACAGAGACAAAAATAGAGCTCTACAGCAGTGCCATGCTTAAATAGGCCCCTCAATAATCAAAAAGCATGTAACATGATTTTGATGTCAGGTGTGTTGGGCATTCCTTCAGGACACTCAGGAAAAAATGATAACGTCATTTTAAGGTCTGTTCTTTTATGCAGCACCAAATTTCTTCAGAACAAGAAATTCAGAAGAAACTATTATCAGTTGTTAAGTTACCCAGCATTGGCTGGTCAATTCATTCCCTTTTTTCAAACAATGAATCAAATAGGACTATCTGTTTAAATAAGTAATGTGAGAGCCTTCAAAAGGGACAAAAGTCAAAGAAACATGAAGCCTTTTGCATGTCTACCCCTTACGCTTAATTCTAAAAAGCTGTACTGTGATTAGCAGCTCAAGGTGCTGATGTAATACAAATACTTAAGTTCCAGAAAAGGTAATCTAACAGATATATATACTAGAAAAATGACAGAAGGAACAGATTCTTTTCATCTCTCTCAAGGAGTTCCAGTTACATTAAATTTTGCAAAAGGATTAGAAGATTACTTCTCCCTTTTGTACAAGAGCTGCACAAAACTAGCAGTGGAGCCAAACATTCTACCTAATTTTGATAGTAATTTTGTAGGTTTTTTTGGTGTTTCTTTCACCTCCAAAACCACATTGCTATTTAAGAGACTTCACCTGGCAGGCTGGCTGGAATTTCTATCTCCAGTATTGCTAGTAGAACACCAAGGGACAATGACTGGCAAATCTAACACTTTATTTTTAAAAGCAAAACCAAACAATCAAACAAAGCCACCAAAAGCACACACAAAGGCTGCGATATCCAAATGTTGAACTTTTTTCAAGCTCCAGCTGCATCAAGAGAAAAACAGAATATGTGCCTGCAAACACTGAGAAAATTACCCCATCCTCTTTTTGCATATACTTGGAGGAGCACATTCTTTAAAGAATGCCTCAGTGAAAGTGATGAACAACTATAATTTACAGGCAGAATATTACATCTGACATGGCAGGGTATGGCTTCCTTAGTAAGCTTAACATACTGATAAAAGCAAACACATGAAACCTGCAGTCTTGCTCTTCATTTTATCTACTGTAAAACTCAAAATTTGCAGGGGCCAGCTATGCTCATTCACTTTTGGTTAGGTCATATCCTACTATTCTTTTTTTCCTGTAATTGGTAGAATTGGGCTCTATCAAAAACAAAGAGAATCAAACTTTTGTCTCCAAACACCTCTAACTCAGAAAGATTACTCTTCCCACTAGTTTTGTAGCTTCAACAATCCGTAACATTTTTACTGTTTGATCCATAACATGTTTACTGTTTGATCACTTAAAATTGTCTTTCACCATGAAAAAAATCACCATAACACAAGAATGAAACAAGAGAAATAGAAATGTTGCCATCTGACCACAGAATTGCTGTGCTGGATGCTGCTGCATACACTGTTGAATTAGCAAGGTTTACTGCAAGCTAGCTCTCAATAGGAAACCTAGAGTTTTACCTATCCTGGAAAAATATTTACAAAGTTTTCACTCCAGTAATATCTGGCTGTGCAGACAGGCAAATCTTGGGGTGTTTAGTGAAGAAAAGACCTTAAAAAAGTATTGCTATTTCCTCTCTAAGAGGAATTAATTTCATATGATACTACAATGGCAGCAATTACAGGAGCCCTGGAAAAAATGAAATGCATCAAAATGATTAAGAAGGCATAGGGCCATTTATAACAGCGACAGTCTGCCAAGAACCTATTTGGTCTTACTGTGTTCAGATGAGACCTCAACTCCCAGTGCCAGACCTGGATGTATGCAACCACATCCCTCAGCTGCTGGCAAGATAATTTTGACCATATCTTTCTGGAACTGTTTTGAGAAATCTCCAAAATCCACTGCTTGTTTCAAAAGTCTTAAAGGAAAAAATTATTGGGGGGGAGGGGGGGGGAGAGATAAAAAGAAGCTTGCTTACTTGGGTGTACTAGTAACTGTACCAGTTCAGCTATTTGCCAAGGTGAAAGAAGCTTGGAAATCACATCATAATTCCTTCTGGAAAGCGGAGGTGAATCTTTCGTTACTGCCTGGAAATAACTCTTTCAGCAGCCCTAGGGAACACAGCACTGCCACACTCTGTTGTTGTCTTCCTCAATGAGCAGTGGTGTTACTTAAAGATTACATACTGTATGAGACTACAATTATTATTTAAGCATCCAATAACTTTTAAAAAACCCTAGACAAGTATCTGGGAAAATCGAGTATTTGTTACCATGTGGAAGTGCTGTAATTTACAATCACTATTTCAGTTATAAGAAAATAATTTCAAATGTCTTAAGCGACCTAATTCTTTTCAGTCTGAGGGGACCTGTATCTACCTCATACATACTAGGGCTGATTCTTCTTTCATTATCACAGTTAAGGCTGACACTATCCCAGAAATTTGTTTCATTTGTATATTCTGCAACAAAGGGATGGCACTCTCATATGTCTCACAAGGCCACCCTGCAGAAAAGCAGCTGTTCCAGGAGCATGTGAAACTTGACTAAGAAATGTTCAAAATAAAACACTCCATCTCTTCTGCTTCCAGTATCACAGTATTTCAGCTTTCTGTTTCAGCAGAGAATAGAAGACATGTCAGCATTAAATAACTAATATCCAAAGGACAAACTAAACTGTAAAACAGGGTAAGGAAAATGCTAGTTCCCATTTTGTCTAAGCATTTTCAGCAGCAGAAACCTACTGCATGCTAACCATCTTTTCCAAGCACTAACAATCTTTGCTACAGAGGTGGCATAGACTGTAAGTCAGGAAAGTACAAAATTTACCTCCAGCAAAAACCATTCCCACTCTGCATTATACCAGTTGCCATTCATGAAGTACCTAAATGCTCCAAAATCATTACAACGCATAAACCAAAATTTATTTGTCAACACAACTACAGATCCTTATGGGGAAAGCTACTGAAATCAAAGCAAACATCTGCAAAGAGTTGATGAATTTTGGATGAGTGTCACTGCTAAACTGTCACAGAAGCCTTATGGCTTTCAACATGCAAAAGGAAGAACGGCTGAGGCCTGAAAGTCAATGACCCAAATTCAGCTTTTAGTATTGAATTCCACAAATTTCTATAGAATAAGGGAAGGTGTGTGTTGGCACAATCTTTATCTTCACATCTGTCAAAGCCACATATCCCAACACTTACAGTGCAACAAAAAATGTTCAAAATAGGAGTAGGGTTGGGTAAAATCTGTGGTAATTTTAAATTATTTCTTGACTACTAATATAAGGAAAAGATCTGGAATTAATTTACTGAACACAAATTTCAATTGGCTTTGAAAGGAATAATTTATGTGCTTGGACATTTTAAAATAAATAGCCAAAGGAAGCCATCTGCCCACATCAATTTCTTCTTATTTAGAGAACCACAAACAGAACTTAGCATAAAGGTATATTATGCAGATGTGAACTATTTCTTAAAAGAGCTGGATCCATAAAGTAGCTAGAAAAATAAATATTAAGGCCTTTGTAAATGCATCTTGACAGACAATTCCATTTATTTATTCAGTATCTGAAGAAAAAATATTTTGGTATTCATATTCATCTATTTATCTAGCTGCTTTAACCAAAGTATTTCCAAAGAGGCATTATAGAGAGAGTAAATATCATTGTCCTTACAAACTTGCCAGCAAAGAAATTGTGTTTTCACCTTCCCGCCCCATGAGAGGCTGCTGCCAGCTCCCTACAGAGGACAAAGCATACTTCTTGCAGAATTCTCTCAGTTGTCTTCTGCTAAAAAAAAAAAAGTCCTACAACAGTTCTGCAATGTTGCCTGCTTATCGAGAACTGGTATGCAGCAAAAGACATTGCAAAATGCTGGAACACATATTTCTATGTGGTAATATTTTGCACTTTTATGGCTTCCTTTTTGAAAGCTTTCAAAAATTTTTACTTATTCTTTACTGAGTTTTGGTCACTGTTCCTCCTAGGACTAATGCACTATCCTCATTTCCAAAGAAAAATACAGGAGAAAAGCCCCACCCTAGGTTCCAAATCCTACATAATTAAGAATAGAGCTACAGTACAAGCAGAGCGCTCTTCATCACTGTACACTTTTATGCAACCTTGATGTCAGACATTTGGGAAAGAAGTGGCCTTGTAATATCCAAAGGTGAAATACCAATCCTACAAAAGCCAAGAGGTATTTTTGCCACTGGCTTTATGGAGCCAGGAAGACAAGTTTCCTGGGTCTCACAGTAAGGAGATAGGTGAGATAAGATCAGCTCTTCAATTTCTTCTTCCCACTTCCAACTGAGAACAAGCAAGCAGTGAGGCATCAACACCCGTTACTTTACTTTTAAGGAAATAGGCAGAAATGAAGTAACATGCACACCGATAACAATACAAACAAACTCAAGTCCTGCATCATAATCAGACCAGCACTTTTTTCTTTTTAATTAATGGATTTGGGGACTGCAAAAGCCATTAAAATAAATAAAAGCAATATGGGAATATTTACATACACTCTGTTTCTTTGGCAGATTCTACATCTAATATACTTTTAGCAGTTATACACGCACACCGGATAACCTGTACCTGAGGCATCTGTATTTCTCATATCAAGTTGCACTTTCCTTAGGAAGGGAACCAGCTCCAGATCTAATGGCCGGAAAAAAGCTCAAAGGTTAAAGACCATTTTGGTTAAGTGCAGGACAAATTTGCCAAAAGTTCAGCTCTCTGGAAAGCATTCAAGCCCAGCAAGAACAGTAAAATTATCAGATTCTCCAGAGGAGTTTAGCATCAGCACACTTCCACATGTTCAAAATTATAAGCCCAGTTTTGCTATGAAAATTTGCAAGACTTAACCCAGCTAGATGTATAAAGAATCAGCCGGGAAAATGTCATCAATTCCACTCAACCTCATCTGCTAAAATACTGAACTGCTTCCTTCTGTGAGTCTTGTGATAGCAGAATTCAGCATTTACTCCAAGCCCAAATTTTGTGCAGAAAACATTGACATAAAGATTAATTCATTTTTTTTCTTACTCCAAATGAAACCTTGACCTTCATCTCAGAGTGAAGTCCGCTACTGAAAATCCCTTTCCACGAAAAGCTTTGTAAGTCACTTTTTCTACAAGAAAAAACAAATTAAAATCTATCATTTGTTATATCTGTTTTTTCCTAAGATACTTTAGGTTTTGACTCATAAACATTAACATCCTTATTCTTTAGATGCTATGACCTTGGAAATGTTATAATTCAACCAATCAGAGGAACACAGAGTGCAGTTTTTACAGCTTGCCAGTCTTCATGATGTTTTCAAGATGCTTGTGCCCAAGAAAACTGTAAAATTTGATAGCCGTTAGGACTATTCTGAAAGCCAAGGTCAAGGGTGAGCAGGCTGGAAATAGGGTAAAACCTGAAAAAGTAGCCTGATGTTTCTTGGTGGAGAAAGGAAAAAAACCAGGTACGATAGATTTGTTTAGCGTTAAGTGTTTTTTTCAGCATAAATCCCCGAACAGCCTTTCCACTGTGGGTACTGCTCCTCCAAAGTTTTCCCCATTAACTTATTCACAAATAAAATTCAGTTTTACAGCTTCCTTCCAAGATGTCACTACCCTCTATTTTCCATTCTTAAAACAGCAATAAAACGAAAATGCCATGCCAACTTAGTGAAGATGATTTGGATGCAATCTATGATATTGTTGGGGTGTTTTTCTGGGAGCCATTTCATTCAGTTTCCAGAAAACATCAAGTACTCTGTAGCAGCTTTATTTGTTTCCTTTTCTTCTGTGACAGCTGAGCTCAAAGTTCATCATGCTATAATTTATACCTAGTTAATACCTTGTTTATACCATGCTTTATACTTATTTGAAAAAAAAGAGGGGGGGTGGGCAGGGAAATGGAATACAAACCAAACTATGTAGAGGTATGTCCAGCTGCTTAAACAGCAAATACATTTTTGAAGTGTGAACAGTTTCATAGTTAGAATTATCTTGCCTAAAAACATTTATGATGCATTTAGAAGGCAGGTGAGACATCATCCCACTTAGCCCTAGCTGCAGAATGGGACTTTCTTACTTTCTATTTGTTTAATATTTTTTGTTTGACCACAATTATTACCTCCTAATTTTCAAGAAAGCATAGAGAGACCTATTGGAGATGCTTATTTTGTCCTGTGTCTCAATTTCCTATTATTACACTGCTCACAGCAAGCATGAATCAAATCTTCAAGTCACACAGAGTAAGGATGTCCTTGTAAGAGTTACCTTTGATGCTAGGGAAAAAAACCCCCAAGCTTTCACCCACACCTGTTCCAGTGTCTCGTCACCCTCATAGTAAAGAATTTCTTCCTAATGTCTAATCTAAATCTGTCGGTTTCAGTTTAAAGCCATTCCCCCTTGTCCTGTGCTTACATGCCCCTGTAAAAAGTCCCTCTCCAGATTTCTTGTAGGTCCCCTTTATGTACTAGAAGACTTATAAAGGTCTACTGAGCCTTCTCTTCTCCAGGCTGAACAAGCACAACCCTCTCAGCCTGTCAAATATTGTCTCTGAAGACTCCCTTTCTTACATTTTTCTTAATTCACCTTCCCATCCTCACCTCCTGTCTATTCTTTCCTGTACATTTCCCTCCTTGCTTAAACTCATAGTCCAAAGGCTTAGAAGAGCATTTTTAATGGCTGGACATTGATATGTCAATCAAACTGACAACAGACAAAAGAATCTGAATGTTTGATTCACCCTCTCAGGATGCCTGCAGTTCAAGGCAGATACTACTGCGTCAGCGTACAGGTACTTTGCCAAGGCACTTATCACTAAAGTACAGGGGAATAAAAGACTACTTAAAAATATAAAAAACCTACAGAAACTGAAAACTGAGATTCTGCATGCAGTTGGTGCAATTTGCCAGCCGCCTAAATATTCGCTATGGTTGCAAACACTCTGGAAGCAGG
>NW_009933342.1:52505-65256 GCF_000696875.1 Nestor notabilis
ACATGGAACACTCTTCATTTAGGACCTTAAAGAGTTTTTGACTGCATAATTGACAAGCCTTCCTTCTGTCTTAACATTAGGTTTATAGACCGTTTTTTACCTAGAGTACTTTTTGAGGGTCTAAAACCTTTGGAGCTGTAGTCATTTATGGGGAAAAAAACCCCACAACTAAGCAGAATTCTTTCCCTGTGGAACAATGCATTTTCTGTTCATATATGTAAATATTATCACTATGTGACATTTTCCATCTCAACCAGCACAGTGGAAACTCTGGGACCATTGCAGTTCCACTGATGGTTAATACAGTATTTTAAACCAAATAAAACCCAAATTATTGTTACCCTGCATTATGCGTCTTGAAGCCTTGATTAGTGTTTTTTGTGGTTTGACATTTTTCTTAATTGATATTTAAACAGATTGGCTACAAGTTCTTTGAACTGCTAGTGAGATACCCAAATAAAGATGGATACCTGCAGAGCACATAACAGTTTTAGAGTCTGTCTTTATTTAGTAGCTGCCATGCCCGGCAAGCTCAAGCAGAGAGATTTCCTGTTCACAAGCTGTTATGAATGTGAAACATGACATTTGACAGCATTTTTCCCACCACTTCTAAATCACAGCTATTTCCAACACAATTCCCTTTTTTAATATAATGGGAAATGTTTGATTCCACATCTAATCCTGTGAGTTCTTGGAGATCTAATAGGAGAATATTTTTGTGTGCCTTTCTGCCACAACTGGTACACATACATCCTGATGGTCATCATTTCAGTAAGTCATGATAGGAGGTTATTCCTAGATCTTTAAATTGAAATAATGCATCTAAAACTTAAAGGGAGTGGTTTAAGACAGGGAAACCAGATCACTGATACAGACATCATTCACCTACTTTTTTTCCCAACCCCCATAGGTATCTCCCTCATTCTCAGATAGTGTACTTCCAACCTTCCTTTGCGTTTCATTTTTAATTTTCTGTCCATTGACAAAAGAAAATAATCCATGCTTCAATTCTGAAATAAATTTCCTTATTATCTGTCAGTGGATGAATATTAACTTATTTTCCGTAGCCCTCCAAGTGGGAGAACAGAAGGTGGCTATTCCTTCTTGCTCATTTCAGAACAAATCAGTGGCATGAAAGTAGGATCACATACTGTAAAATGGAAGATTTCTTATATCATATAGCATATACTTCATTAGTCCCTGGCAGATTAACACTGCTGCAGTTTCAGGCTGAGACACCTAAGGCCACAAGCAGTATGAGAGGCCCTATAGCAGCAGTTTTCATCCTTTTTGGATATGAGAAACTGTTACGTTTTCCAGCAGAGGTGCAAATCCTTGTATAGCAAATTTTTGTTTTCTGACAGCAGGCTTACATTTTCAAACTATTTTTTCCACATGTGCTTTAGCAGTAGTCCTTGGGCTACTGAAGACTCCTGGCTGAGAACTGCGCTGCTGTGCTGGTTAACTACTTAGGAAATATAACGTAATTTATATCATGTAGGATTTGTAAAATGCAGGGCTTCCCGTCATCCTGCATTACTTGGTCAAACTCCCTATCAGGCATTAATTTAACCAGCCTACAAAAACTCCCATGAATATACTACATAATCTGTCTCTAAGCAGAGCAACTCTGTATTATGTACACTGTTGTGCACTGCCATGAGAGTATCACTGTACATACTCAAATGACCTGTTCAGGGCTGCCTTTCATTTCAACATTTATTAAAGTCATGTGGCTACTTCTAAACATGACACAAGGGGATCCATGAATTTGTCTCTCCGGACAATGCCAGACCTCATAGTTATGAAGCCCAAGAAACCAACTCTGCCTATTACTTCATCACCTGTTCCCCAAATGCAGACAAATTCATACAGTTCTCCAACAACATCGTTTATGAAGGGAAGGCCTCCCAGCATTTTGGTTTGCAGTGAACAGCAAAGAGCAGCCTGTAAGGACTGATACCTTAAGTCCTTCACAAATATGAAGACTACAGCTCCTCACCTATTAAACAGCAGCTGACTGAAGGATAGCTTGGATCATCAAAGCACAGATCTGTCTTTGCTTCAGAATCATTATGTTTATTTTTGACATAAATAGTTTTTCCAACTACAGAAGTGTTTATCTGGACTAGGAAGGTCTACATGATGGTAAAACAGCAATAACACACATAGAATGTACTGCAAAAGGAGAGAGAAACCCCTGTCCTACTAATACATACTGACAATTCTAAAATTTTATTCACAAAGAATGGTCATTGGTTATGATGTAGGCTCTTCTTAGCCTTCCAAAAAGCCACAAAGAAATTGGTCTTCTGAGTCAGAACTCTATTTATCACCAGAGACAAATAATAATTGACCAAATCTGAAAAACAGTAGGGTTTGACCTGTGGATATGTAACTGTCCAGCAGAAACATAGATCTACAGATAGCTAACACCAGTATGCCACTCATCATTACGTTTTACACTTCAAAACATTGCCTGGAGTCTTTGGCCACTAGAGAAGTAAACACCAGCAGGGGCTCTCTGAACAGGAACTAATGAAGTTACACACACCTCTGCCTGGCACATAGGGGTAAAGGTTTGATGAGGCCAGGGCAGGCTGTACAAAACACCTATTTCATAGTTAGGAAAATAAAGAAAAAGTGGTAAGGATGAAATTTAAAATTCAAACATGAAAAACACCATATTTGAATCATCAAATATTTTCAGTTATAAACTGTGCTCACACCTGATGACTGGGCAAGAAAGAGCAAATAGATGCCATCTTGGATTTGTCAAGAAATTAGACATTTCTGCTCCAGTGTTCAAATATCCCATACTAGAAAGCACACAAAGCTTCCCGCACCCTTAATGCTATTCAGTGAAAAAAGAATGAAACTGCAGATATGGAAAAAGTAACATGGTCATTTGGTGAAATTTGGAGAAAGCTCATATTAGTAGCCTGGAAATGTTCGTTTGATAATTTTGTGTTAATTTTATCTGTTTGTTATATTGGGGAAAATGTTAGGTAGAAAGAACCAAAGAATGCCTACAACTTCTGTGCAGTATTCAAATAATAATATTCATCTGATAGAATTTACAATAGAAAGCCAGACAGTCTAATTGCACCACCCTCCTCCCCTCTAGTAAAGGGATAAAAGTGGGTGAGTTTATACAAATATTTTAGTCCTGTAGAGTCATTCCCAATATTCTCAATTTAAGTGATTTCTCATGAGATGCCTTTTGCAGCAATACTATTTCATTTTGCACAGATAAGCAAACTGCAGCAATCTCTTGACTAAACACTTGACTGACAACCCAATAAACAGGTGTTTGGGTTTTTTTTTTTGTTTTCTTTTAATTCGATAGTACATCCAATATAAAGCTAGATATTAGAGATTATGTTCTTGATGACTTTCCCATGCTTATCCTTCCTCCTTCCTACCTTTCTAGACAATCCCTTTTGTAAGGCTGTATCTCATATATATTCATAGTATTTCTAAGACACATGAAACAGAAGTCCAGGAGAAAACACAACATTCTTGTTTATCCACTGAATACAGGACACCAAGGCTACTTATCTCACTCATAATTAATACACAACTTCACCCTCAGTATATGGCTCAAAACAAAATAACAGGGTTATGGGTGTTTATCCAGGGCACCTGATTTAACACCATAACCACCTAAAGCTACATTAAACATCCAGGTCAAGCTTTTCACAGTACCCATTCATTTTTCACAACTGACTTGAGACTCTTCTTAATGAAGTTTCATTTTCAGGTGTTGTGGTTTAAGTCCAGCCAGTAACTCAGCACCACACAGCCACTCGCTCACCCCTGGCTTCCTCCCCTTTCCCAGGTGGGATGGGGAGAATCAAAAGAATGTAAAACCCGTTTTGGGTTGAGATAAGAACAGTTTAGTAACTAAAATAAAGTAATGCAGTGATAACAGAAAGAATACTAACAACAATAATAGAAAACAAGAAGAGAAGAAATGGAAGCTCAGAAAACACAAGTGCTACACACTACAATTGCTCACCGCCTGCCAACTGACACCCAGCCCGACCTGAGCAGCGATCTGGGCCTTCTGGGTAACTCCCCCCAGTTTATATACTGGTCATGACGTGCTGTGGTATGGAATACCCCTTTGGCCAGTTTGGGTCAGGTGTCCTGTCTCTGCTTCCTCCTGGCTTCTTGTGCCCCTCCTCAGGAGCAGAGCATGAGAGTCTGAAAAGTCCTTGATCAGGTTAAGTGCTACTGAGCAACAACTAAAACATTGGTGTGTTACCAGTGTTGTTCTCAGACTGAAGTCGAAAACACAGCACTGTACCAGCTACTAGGAAGAAAAATAACTGTTATGGCTGAAACCAGGACATCAGGAAAGCAGGAAGGCCAGCCATTCTGAAGATGTTGTTAGGTGCCAAGTCAAAAATTAATGCCTGGTTTTGTAGAGTTTGGCCAAGTAGAGAAACACGATGTGACACTCATGGTAAACAACTGCAGATGGGAGGGTGAGAAGCGGCAGGTGTATACGATCACCTGTTCCTGCACAGTTCTTTTACAGTATACTGAGCATGGCTAATCACCTACCTACCAGCTGTGAGTTTTGCAGAACACCTGTAGAAACAAACATACTCATTCTCCATTTCTAATCTGAAGACACCACTAAACACAGTGATTTGAATCAAACTTCCGGTTCAAGAGGTCTCTAAATCTCTTAGATTTATACCATTAAAAATAATCCACCCTAAGCATCCACTGATGGCCACTGTCAGAGCCTGCACCTTCAGTCAAACTTGGCCTAACCAGTTTACACACTATCAGTATGTAGAATCAGTATGTACACACTATCAGTATGTAGAATAAATACTAAAAAATAATAATACAGTGGGTTGAAAGAGCCCTGGTTTTACCTTCCTGTAATAATTTAACAACCTTTGTATACTCCATCAGCACAGAACATAAAACAAACTGGACAATAAGAAGATATTTTTAAAAATGCTTAAGGGGTATTCCAAAGATCTGGTAACTAAGCAAATGATACTTCATTCAAGAAGATCTGTTCAGCTCTGTAACTAGCACAAGTGACTTTTCACAGACATTACTTCTAAGTGCATGTAAAGGTCTAGCAGACTTAGTGTAAATGACTCTTCATTTGAGTTTAGTGTATGCAAGCTGGCAACTCAGCTACTGGAATCAAAAGCAATGCAATTTAAACAAACATATGATCGCAAGGCCTAGCAGTGCTTCCTGAGTAGATGCACCAAGAAAATTCTTAAAGCTGAGTTCTAAGATAACACAACTTAAAAAATCAGCTTTTTTCCTATAATGAAGTTGTGGGCACTTGTTTTGTTTAGTTTTTTGGGGGTTTGTTAGTTTTGTTGTTTGTTTGTTTGGGTTTTTTTTAGTTATATGCCAGAGGTGAGGCCTATTTTAAATTAAAGAATAAAAATATAAAACTGAGACTGGGAGGATGAATTTCATGATGTCTGGATGATATCCCCTGTCCTGGTTAAATTCAAAACACAATTAAATACAGAATATCTTCCACTAATTTCAACAAACTTTGAATGGCACAGTTGCAGGCTTTTTGGCCCAGATACACCTCATCCAACTTTATATGCCTACATTGTAGATGTCCACATTTGTGTTAGAACTGTTATTTTTACGACATGGTTTATCCGATCTATTTTTGTCTCCATTAATACAAGGCAAACCGCATCAAGGAAATTCCTGTTTCTCTCCATCAGCTACAATGGGAAAGCAAGGCAAACGGCTTAAGTTTATTGATCCATACTACTGAAATCCATATTTGGACAGATGAAATCCACCCTTTGTCGTCTTCAGACACCTCTGAAATGAACAGAAACTCTCTGGGTATACCAAATAGCCAGGACTTCTCTCCAAAGTACCAGACTTCTACTGGAAGTTAGGCCTCATGAAGGAATGCAATGTAAAGCCCATAACCAACTGTTTGAACACAGTTTAAATGCTGAGTGATATGATGTATTATTAATGGTTTTAAGGGACTGGCAAGCGTTCAGGATAGGAAGCTAATGTTCCCATTGATTCACATGTTAATTTTGTAACTTGTGTCCCCAGAAAACTTTTAAAACAAAGGGCAGCAAGATGTTTTCGAATTACCACAGGAAAAGTAAAGTAATCCCACCCCGACCAGTCAAACAATTTTACAGCCAGCAGAAGGCACAAAACCACACGGAGGAGATATTTTTAATTAAGTGCAATTTAAGGAGAATAATGGTTACCCGTAATCAGCCTAAACAAATATTATCAAAAGTGCCTTAGCATTTTAAAATAAGCCATTTAAGAAAGGCTTACTGTTTTAGCCATAAGCTGTTTCTGATTATAAAGTAGAGCTTTTAATTAAGATTAGTAAAACCTAATTCAAGCTATAATTTGGTTCCTTTGGGTAGCAAATGTCTATTAAAACTGAGCAATTAAGGTTAAATGGGTTGAAGCACTTAAGCACTCCCTCCTGCTTCAAGTACTATTACAGAAAAGACCATTTCACTGACTAATTCAGACCAGAAGACATGTATTTCCTTTAAGTTTTATACTTCCTTGTTGATCATGAAGTTTACTAAAGAAGAATCCATTGGTAAACTAGATTTTCAGTGGAATATAACACTGTTATATATTTGTATGCCACAGCTTGCCATGCTTAATTTAAAAAACGAAACACTAAATGCAAACTCTGTAATTTTACAAATACAGTACGAAGTTTGCTCCTGTTATGGCTCTTCTCCCTTAATTTTATACAGTTCAGTAATAAAAATATGTAGTAACCTTCCCAACAGCATACTTCTCCCTTTTGACAGTTGCTTTCATACTTGGCATAATGGTCTTAAGCACATATGTCGTGTGTCTACTTCTGACAGGTAAAGGAAGAAGTATACTACAATTTGTATAACTTACATAAACCACCTTTCAAAGCATTCCCACCTTACCTTCTGCTTCCCATTTTCACAGCTTCCTCAAAGACTGGAATTCTTCATTCTTGGTCTCACCTTTGAGATCAAGTTACTTTAGCAAGTTCAAGCAAAATCAGATGAGCAAGCTTGAGGACTGTATTTCTGAGGGCATGACACACTACACATACCCCTGCCCAGCTGGGGCAGAGCCCTCACCCAGCAGGGCCCTCTGTTAACACTCACACTGTCAAACAGCAAACCTCTCATACATTTTCTGGACTCTTGAGAACTCTCCCACAAACACGCAAATCTTGCCTATATGAATCAGATAACCTGATCAAGACACCAGGCTATCCTTTTTGTTAAGCACAAGACCTACAGAATACGCAGTATCCAAACAGTATCATTCAGGTGGTTTCACGACTACAAACACTGGACTTTTCCTCAGTGAATGGCAACATTATCAAATACATGCTAGTCTTCTGGAAAGCATCCTTTTCAGGCCTCCATCCCTTGAGGCCAGCCTCTTGCTAACTTGAGCAATTATATCATGTAACCCTACTCAGGAGAATGACTGACGTTTTCTTCCCATTGCAGACTAGGCTACAGCAACTGCCTGTTCCCTTCCATACAGACTGCCAAAATACTTGCCTTAAAAGCATCTAAAAAATGCCACCACTGCTTAATCATAATATCAATATTAATGGTAATGACTAAAAGCCTTCCAGGATAAGCAGTACAGGAACATATTCTAGTAACTCTGTTCTGCTCAGATACAGGCTAACATGCACATTTACAAGTTGGAACTCCTCAAGATACTTTAATATATTATGATACAGTATAACAAAAGTTTTCTGAAAGACTGTGGGCACACACAGGTATTCATACATGCACGTGTTCACTTTGTGCAAAAAAGTCAGTGAAAGCACTCAGAAATGTGCACTGGAAACTCCTGTATTAAAGTAAAATATATCAATAAGCTGTTCTAGAAACCAGATGCAATTCCTGCTCCTATCCTGAATTGATTTGAGTGTATTCTCTATTCAGAACAAATGCTAAAGCTTTAGGGGTTTGCTTCACAAGACCACGCAGTCAAAGGATTGGGTTTTTTTCTTTTCATAATGTAGTTCTCACATTTCCTTCAAGAAAAAGAATGTTAAAAACGTTTCAAAATAAAACAATGAAAGGATGCAAACTGCCAGAAGCATTAGGAATAGAAATCCTTTTTATATAGGTTTAGAAGTGACTGTTAACATAAAACTTAAGTGACAACACCTTGGATTTTATCCATACCACAAAAAAAAAAGTTGTTTCCTACTCAACTGGAATGGTTAATCATACTATAAACTATTTGAGGGGGTTGTTTTCATTCTTAAAGCTTTTCAGAGAACTGTAATAGAAAAGTTCTTCCATTCTGAAGCAAATCTTCTTAAATGTCAAAACTGTTTACAAACAGAATAAGCTGCTTCCATTTTCACATAATGAAACAGTCTATACCTAATGAAACAGACTATACCCAACCAAATCATTTCAGTCTTTAGGTTTTTATTTCAGGAAATCAGGAAAACAGGCTGAGGTTGTCTGTTCCTGCCTTATACTTACTCCCTGGCTCACTCTTAGAAGTCAGAACAATTCTGGCAACCCTTCTTCCCTCATTTATTCCTTGCACTCTGAATATGACTACACCCTCCAGTCTGAACTCAGGTAAATCCTCTTTCCTAGGAGTTCAAGCCAAGCAAAAGCCACAGGACTCCACTTGTATCAGCCCTCCAGTAGCAAAATAGTTCACAGTTAGTCTCCCTAGTGAAGCAGCAGTCTGCAACACAGGCCAAACGAGACTGTCTTTCCTCAGTGTGCCCATGCAGACAAAGCCACTATGAGAGCCCTTGGGAAAATGCTCTTGCAGGCAGAAGCAGGAGCAATTAGATCAGAGCACCTGCCTTCCCAGTGTGTGGTATAGTAAGGCCAGTATTAAGGATCAGATGAACTGTATCACTGCGCAAGCAGTGATTGGGCTAGTTGAAGAGAAAAGTGGCATGCGGGGGGAAGGACATGGAAAGAGGAACTTTGATCATATTCATCTTTAGAAAGGTTGGAATGCATAAGAAAAATTGAAATTTCTAAATAAAGTCAGACTTCAGTACTTAGATAAAAATATTGACATGTCTCCAAGTCACAGTTCTAACGGAATCGTTTTCCAAGACATTTTAGTAAACAGAAAAATGCAAAAAGAATAAAGACACAACTCAGTAAAGACACTAACATCTCTAGAGGTATGAAGTCAGATAAAAAATTCTTCCTACATATGTGCTGCCAAACAATTTAGATATGCATTACCTACCACCGTGGTTTAAGCCAGGACACTTACACTCCCCATTCAGCAAAAGAAACTACCCACTTACTTCAACACTTCAATAACTTTTTCACTGGAACAGGCAGACAACTTCCACATCTTTTTTTTTTTTTTTAATCTATACCTTGGTCACTGAAGGAAGAACTGTCATCTTCTATAGCTCCAGAGAAGGAGCTTTCTGAAGTAAAATAAGATAGTATCTTCATTTTAATAAAGCACTTAAACAGAATTAATTTAAAGGGTAACAGCTTCCTAAGATTCAGCACATGCTCATGTACCGTGATGATTCAAGGCATTTGAACAGAACAGCTCTTGAAAATGTGTGTTCCTTTTGCTGAGCATCTTAAATAAGTAGAAAAGTCCTGAAATTTCAAGGGGGTCTGTCAGACCCTATCTTCAGTTTCTTATAACTCTGCCAAAGATTCATGTGTGAGCTGGAATTTTTCACGCAAAGGTATCTGCCATAAAGCAGGGGGATTTTTTTTCCCCATATATTTTTAAATATATGGGAAATACATATATTTAAATATATATGGGAAAATACATATTTTTCCCATACATATTTAAAACAAATATATACATACTAAAGCCAACAATAAAAAATAGAAAGAAAACAAACCAGAAAGTTGGCTTTTTTCTGAAGTGATTATATGGAAAATTCACTGCTTTGTTACGCTTAAAAAAAATCTCCCCCAAATATCTGGGACAGGTTTAACGCTCTCAGATGTTGTTTCCTGCAAGGGCACAAGGAGTTACCTTTAGTGGATTTCTTGGGACAGAAAGAGCTGGCCAAATTACAGCTGAAAATTCACCAACAAAAAAAGGCCAATAAAAAATAAATTAAGGAAAAAAACTACAACAACACAAACCCACAATCAAATAAAATCACAAGCTCAGCAGGCATCTGCTGAAATCTAGGTAGCTAAAGTTTCCAAAATGTTCTTGGTTGGTGTTTTTACAGCCTTAGGCTGTAGTTTCACAACACAATGTCTCCAGAAACTAAACCAGATTAGGAAATCTATTCACCTTGCCCACTACCACCTTCTCCTGCCATGTATTTCAGCCTCCATATCCCAGTTCATTGCCTTTTCAAGCCTTTCCATGTCTTATACGGCCATGCTGTAATCCACTGGTCTCTCTTCCACTTTTGGGGGGATTATTCCAGTGATATTCTTCACAGTATAGCCTCACATCAAGTGCCTGTGTGCAAAAAACCCAGCATGATCAAGCAAACAGGAACTTCCTAAATCAGTGCACTGAGAGAGTATCACGCTTTTTCGGCCAGACTCTACACACATTTTTCCTACAACTTCCTGCCATATGTTCTCCACCCCAGGGCTACTTGAAGCTTGGTCAAACTTGCCCTGTGGTTAGTCCCACAGATATCCTAGTCTAGAATAGCATTTGACTAGTACTATGGGTACAGAAACTATACGCACCATCCTCTTCCACAGGTATGGAGACTGTACCCACCATCCATGATTCCCATTACCTTCATAGTGTCCTAACAGCATCAGAGTGAATGCTACCTGGCCCAAATGCAGAGGAGACAAAAGCCACATCAGTGGAGTTTATTTGGGCAAGGCTTAGGGAAGCAGCAGAAGGTCATATTCCCCAACTCCTCTGCCATCATCCAACTACAGGCTCTCTTACCACATGATGCATCACCTTACATTTAGCCTAGAACAAATGATGTGTAGAACATTTATCTGCATACACATGAATACAGTCCCCATAATCAAATGGGAGCTAACACATAATAGCAAACAGCCATGCAAAAATGTCTTGCCAGCCAGACACCTAAGGAAACAGCCATGGCTCTGCAGCAGTGGGAACAGCAGGGAATGTGCTGAGGGACAGCTGAACTCTGAGCTAGTGGTGGGGTCCAGGAAAGAGGAAGGAAAAGGGACAACTCTGAGATCTGGTAGGAGCTGTTCTGACTTGAAGACAAAAGTCAAGGAAAGTAAAAGGTCCTCAGAGATTGCACCAGTCCCAGAGGTCTTGCTGTGGGACACTGGCTCTCAGAATAACACTGCTGTAATTGCAATAAGGCACCGAGAGGGAAGACAATGGAAGAAAAAAATTGAATAAAGTAAAAAAGAAGCAGGTGAAAATAAACCAGAAGATGACAAAAGAAAGAGAAGTAGGATTTGCTGTAGGAAGACAGCTGAGTAACAGAACATACAAGACAACATAATGAAGACTGCAAGGAAAGGGGACTGCACCAGAAGTAAAGGTAACAGGTGGGAAATGAGGAAAACTGGGCAGTGTCTGGCAGATGTATAAAGAATGAAGGCAAAAGAAGAACAGACGCTTACATATTGAGCTCAGTATGTTCTATTTGTGCTCCTTCTTTAATTACAATTTAATTTATTAGAATTCTCCTGTCAGATAATTTACACTGCATATTCTGTGGAAAGGAGAAGTTCCATCTAAATACCAAGCTTACATCACCACAGGAGGCCACCCTGGGTTCTGCAGCTTAGCAACTGCTAAAACTGATGAAATTTTATATATATTTATACGTTCCCAGAGTACCCATAGACCATGCAGCAGACAGGGAGCTTATCAACTATTTAGAGAAGTGTCCTTGAAAAAACACATATTTTTTCCAAATTGAGAATTACATGTAATGCTGCTGAAGAATGAGGCCATATTTCTAGCAGCATGGTATTTGTTTATGCAAAATACAGTGATATTTGCATCCAAGAAGCATTTCTGGAAGAAAGGAGGAGGAAAAAAAAGGGAAAAAAAAGAAAAAAGAAAAAAAAGTTGGAGCAACTTTTCTTTTTCTATGTAAAAATGAAGTATTTCCAAACTGGACCACCAGGGAAACTGTTCAGTGAAGGAACATTATGGACTGCCAGGAAGCAGCCCCGAGAGATAGGACAGGGTAAGGAAGAAAACAGAGAGGAGAAAACAATAGGGTGTGTGACACATGGGGGCTGATGGCACTGTGAGCAGTTAAATGGGTCATGTCATCCCAACTAACGGATATTCTGGTTTTATTTGATAAACTGCTGAACAAAGTCAGAAAAAATAATGCAATCAATAAATAAATCACAAAATAAATTCAAGGCTGAGCCCTGATCAAAAGAAAAGCCCTATTCAAGGAACAGAATAAGCATGAAGGAGAAAAGAAAAAGTTATTATAAGATGTTAATTCACTTCGGCTGTAATAAAACTGTTTTATTACAGAGTGTTCTCAGGAGTATTTTCTTGCTTGTTACTTCTCCATCCTCTAAGAAACCCCACTCCCTGAAGTAATTCAGAAAACTGGCAAGCTGGAAATGGAGTATTAAATGGTACCAGACAATTAAAAATAATAAAAAACACCCACAGACATAGAAGACCTCAGAACTGGATTTTGAGAAACACTTTTATCAGCCTAAACCAAAAAGATGCATCAAAGTTACCTCATCAAATGAGCAGGATTTACAGAGAAAGGAGTGGGGGGGGGGGGGGGGGGAAGGGGGGTTTTTTT
>NW_009933342.1:65287-71714 GCF_000696875.1 Nestor notabilis
TCAAAGAAGCCAGTTTACATACTCCCTCTCCCAGTTTTTGACAACATGTAGTGCTTCACTTTGGAAGCCACTCAGTGAAATCAGCACAATGGCTCACCCAGAGTAAAGCTACAATCCATGTGAACAAAACTGGAAGGAAATTTGATCCTGTAGTTCATCTGATCTGATCTGTAGTTCAGTCTGATCCTGAAGTAAAAAACTGGGAGTAGGAGGTGGCAGAGTATTTCCACCTATGGACTCCTGCAAGCCAACAGGTCAAAAGCAGCATCACATACTTGTAGCACCAGACCCCATCCAAAACCACAGCCATTATGAGAGGGTGACATAAAGTTCAACACATGACATTAATGCCATCTTTTAAAGTATTACAACTGTAAAACTAGAAAGTACAGCAGCTTCAGTACCTAGAAGTCACTACAGACCTCAAGATTACTGGAGAACCTGTTCAGAAGTATTAAGATCAGTGTCAAAGCCTCAAGCACTGAACGGAGATCAAGTCACAGGATGGTTATAGAGAAAATAACAAAATTATAATAAGGATATGAACAAAGGATTAAACAGTATTTAGGAAACATACATTCCATTTTCCTGTGGCCTTTCAAAACAGGCAAAGCGTGTAGGTATTTGAGGTGTTTTCAGGGGGTCAAAAACCTCAAGGGAGTCCTTAAAGGAATGAATTCACCTTCTATTGCAATTAGAAGAATCATCCATCAGGGAGAAGTCCCTTAAGCTGCCTTGTTCAGTTTTTCAGCAGAGAAAGACAGACAGCACAAGCCTAACATCACTAGAATTGTGCAAGCATCAAGATGCCCAAGCTTCAGAAACCAAAGGACACCAAACAGTGTTCATTACTCTCACATAACATCATTGATAAAGACAGTCCACTTAAAGAATTGCTGAGAGTGGACTGACCGGACAACTGGAAGCTCTTAAAAGAAATGGGATCATTGTTCCATTTGAAAGACACCCAGAAGCCTCAGACTTACTTAGCCCTGAAGACAAGAGAAGGCCTCGGCATGAGGTCCTGGACCAGGAGCTGGGAAATGAGAGACCTGTGCTATCTCCAGGCTGATTGATTCAGAGCAACCCTGTCACAATATTGGGTTCATTTTTGAAGAGGATGTGAAGAACACAGCAGGTATTTGAAATACCACAATAAAATTAAAAAGCAGTGAGTGACACCAGCTTCTTAAGAAAACAAATGATAAAACAGGTGAACAAGATTAAAATGTTAACAAGACTATTAAAGTCAAGCCTGGAGAAACAATAATTGCTATTCAAATGAGAATGAGGAGGAGATAAATTTTCTGTATGTTTTTCCAATTGCTATGATTTGTTTAATATCCTTTAAAAAAAGATCTAAAGCGCAGGTCTAAGAAGAAACTCGGCCTCACATGCACAAAATTACTGAAGATGATAATGAGTGGTTTATCTACACCATTTCTGAATCACTATAAATGGAATGAAATCTCATTTTAAGCTTTTGTGTACTGCTGCAAACACAGTGAATAGTTGAAAATTTGGCTTAGGAACATTACTGCAGCATCAGCATGAAGACAGAATTACACGTGATAGACCTAAGAGTCTCAAACATTTGCCAAAGTAAGAAATTTACTATCCTGTTGTTTTCACAAAATTAGAATTCCTAGTTCAGAAAAGGGCTTTTAGTTAACAGTTTAGAGATGATCTGTAGGGTACTCTCTGCTTTTCTGTATGCAGCAACAGGTCATGTCAGGCACAAAGTCAGACGTCACAGAATCTGAGTGGAAATAAAATCTAGGTATATCAACGCCAGCATTTTTCCAGATACTATATTGACTATTTCCATCCACTGTACACAGACAAACGTCATGAACTATGGCAGAAGTTGCGATTAACAGCATCAGCCCCAGATTAGGAGACACCTTACTAGCTTGTTTGGCTGAACATTTTCCTGAAGCTCCCCTTGGCTAAGCAGACCTTAGAAGAGCACTGGGGTTCAGAAAGGACAAGTAGCCCGTTTCCAAATGGACATACGCAGAATATAACCTGCTGTAGGTCTGAATATACCTGTGACTGAGGCAGGAATGGTTTCATGCTTAAATCCAGTGAGGTGCTATCACTGGGGTAATCAAGAATAACAGTCCCCTTTGCAGATTACCATGATCACCTGCCTGTTTATCTTGAAGGGTTATTTACATTAGGAAAAGGACTGCAAGTACATCAACATATGACAAACTTACATCACTAGCACTGCACAGGCCTACTCAACTAGTAGTCAAGGAGAACTGCTACTGATACAGCACAAATTTCCAACACAGGCAGAAACCTGAAAAATTACTCTCTCAAGACAGACTCTGCCAAGATAGTTTACCATGGTATGGGTATGTTGCCCTCAGTGAGAAATCCGCCAACAATATTATGAAGCAGGAGAAATTGAAAAAAAAAATAAAAATTAAAAGAACAGCTGAAAGTTGTGAGCATCTGTACAAAGAGTTCAAGAAACATGACAATAACTGTATGAGACCAATCAATAAAAGAACTGAAGAACAGTTACGCAAGTACTATGAAAGACAGCTGAAAAAATAGCACCAAGAGAGAAATCTTATTCTATACGGAAAAGCACAGAGTTTTGCAACCCGAAAGCAACAGATCCCAGCAAACATGTCTTAACAACGAAACATCCACCCAATCGCATCCTCTACAAACTGCAGAGAAAGACTCCTACACGTAAGGTATCATCCAAAAGACAAAGAAACTACAGCTAGAGCAGCTTACTGAAATCAGTCACACTGTGGATAAACAGTGGCCTGAAGGGAAAAAAATGTTCATATAAAGTTAACACACTAACTGCATATAAAATGGGCACAAACAAAGATCCACCAGAAATTATACAGAGTATTTTAGCCATTACTGTTGTGAGGGTTTATAACAGCCTGAGAAGTAGCAGGAGGAAAAAAAAATTAACAAGGTTTGAGCGCTAAACACCTTCATAAGCTGTTCAATGCCAGGGTACCCTACAGCAGCAAACACCCAACACTGGCATCAGGGACAAAGGAGGCTCTGTCAAGTCCTAGGGAACCTCAGGACTTGGAATCCTTTTGAACCTTCTGGAATTCCCATTACTTTGACAAAATTTTCCAGCTAACAATTTTATTGAGATACCAACCTGTGCGGAGATTACCAACCTCTACTGAGACCGGAAGTCAATACACAGAAGGTAAAGACAAAAAGACAAAGACCTACGGAACATGGAAAAGTTGAATGCAGGTCACTGCATTTGATACACTGACTAAAATCAAAACAGGAAAGATTTCCTGTGTAATAGTAGACCTGCCAGGGCAACTGAATCAGTTTTCCATTAATAGTTTTTGCATATTGAATAGAAATGGACATATGAAAATGCTAGCTAGAAAATTTGTGGTCAAAGCCATTGATAAGTGCTGCGACATACGGAAATACCATCACAGCAATGCTGACCATATGGCTTGACAAAGCACAGCAGATAGCTGGTTGAAAAAAAAAACAAGGTGAACTGAAATCTACAGAAGGAAGCAGGAGACAGGACACAGGAAGAACAAGCAACAATTCTATCTGGAGAAGTAACTGTGGTCTGTGGAAAGCAATAGGTCAGCTGGTTCAGGCAAGAAGGCTACCCATGAAAAAAAAAGAAAGAAAAAAGATAGGGTAGATCTGTGTACTGAGAATTCACCCCAAAGCCTCAGAAACTCTGGAGAAACCCAATCCAAAAGACATTTTGTGAGAAAATAAAAGTTCAGAAACAAATTCCCTGCTATAGGAATTTAACAGGCTGTCAAGAAAATGTTTTATTTCAGTACCATTGCTGCTAGAGCTCCCCACGTGCTTAAAGGAACACTTCTGCCTTATGTATTTCTCCTTGCCTTTTGGGTCACAGTAGCAAAACATGCACAAAATCCTACACAAGTGGCTGGGCTCCACATTTACTGCACCAGCCCAAAGATCCCATTTTTCAAACAAATAATTTTCTTGAATAAAAAAAATATAAATACATATACAAAAGTGCACAAATACCTATTTACATACTGGACTTATCTGTACAAATATGTCCTCCACTGCTCTTACAAAACTTAAGAATCAATCAAATCATGTCAGTTCCCATACTTTAGCCCATTCTCTAAAAATGGATCTTAAGTGAATAAAAGCGATATTTAAGCACACACTTCTAAATCAACTCTAATGCGCCACTATAACCTAAACTGGCAGCTCACTAAAATTTACTGGAATAAATTCTAACATATAGTATCATTTCTTGAAACTTACTGTACTATATAAATTTCAATTCTGCTTATTTAGTGAAATCTGGAGCTACATGAGAGCCTGCATTGTAAGGGAGTTACTTATGCTTTAATGAATGTTCTTTAGACATGAAGCAATACAGGTAGATCGCTACAAACTTAGTTAAAGAGGCACAAAAGTCACAAAATGTGTATGAAAGACAAGCTTTTCTTCTCAGAGGTAACTGGTTTCAGTGGTCAAAAAGCTTATTTAGAAAAGGTCAGTTATAAAGACAGAGAATTGTTTAATGACCTGGCTTTCATTTTGGTACAACAAAAAACATTCGGTGTATTTCATCTTGTTATTACAAACACAGTCACTTTTATCTTAAAAGGTAATTTTTAATGGCTGATTACCAGTGCTGTCTTGTGAGAGAATATTAAATACCAATCAATACTGCTGGTCTGTTTATTTCGGAAGGTTTTGAATACTTGACCTCAAGGTGCAAAATAAACCCACTCTATGTGAACAGCAGACCTGAGGCAAACGTTAGGTCTGACTTGTATGGCTCTTCCTTCACCTTTCTAGTTTTGAGTTTACTCGCTTATAAAAAGGACTGTGATTATCTGCTTGTCACTGAAGTTATATAACTTTAATAACAAAGTTTCAAAGTACTCTGCGATCAAATTAAGAGATACTATTTAAGTAATCTAAAATAAGCTTCAGAAAGGAAGCATCCGCTTTCTGCTCATCTCAAAGTTTGATACTAATTACAAACTTATGGTTCAGAGCTGATGCAAAATCTTCCACTTACTGTAACAGTGTAAAAAAAGTAATATGTCATGCATAGTAGCACCTGGTTTAGACACTTCACATTCATTTACCTAACACTGAATAATTAATATCCATGCAGAACGTGTTGCAGTCCGCCCCAGCTTACTTTACTTATCAAGTTTATCAGACACTAAAATCCATTAGATACAAGTTTTATATCAACCACAGAAATTCCATGATTCTGTACATCAATCCACAAAGAAATTTGCTTTTTTACTCCTTACTGAGCTCTCTTTTTTACTGAGCCAAAGTAAGTCAGGCAAAGAGAATCATGGGTATTGAATAAGCATGCGTATCAGCCAGGCCTACCATTAAACAGAGCTCAACAGCTAAATATGAACAGTTAAAGCTTTCAGGAAACTTCTGATGTGGAAAACCAATACGAAAAATACCACCAATTCTGAGAATGGTGTAGTGTCCACAGCTGTGTCCTTGAGTACATTTTCTCTGCACACAGCTCTTTAATAGGAAAAGAAGTGGTGCTGAACGTTTATTCTGTTTGCAAGATCTGGCTTCTAAATGAACAGCAGCTCAGAGACACTAGAGCACCAACAGGTGGATAGTAGGAATGTGCCAATTTAAGCCCAAGACAGAAAAACATGACAACCACAAAAATGCTTTATGAAGGCACTTGGACAAACACTTTGGAAGTCCATGGAGAATAATATGTGGTTTCAAATTTTGGTAGACTTCAGCAAACTCATTTCTAGGTCTTTAATCTTTTTAATGGACTGACCATATACACTTTGAAAAAGTTTCAGACTGCCATAAAGAGACTTGGAAACAGAATTTTTATAGCTAAGCATCTGCAAGTAAGAAAATAAAATAATCTTGCATCTTTTATTTGTAAGGCATTCTGCTGTGATTACAGTATTTGTTCTTTTCACCAGAGAACAATCTGAAGTCCAATAGACATGACGGAGTTCAGAAAATCTGAAAGGAGTGTACACAGTGCCTAATAACACATGCTAGGTCTTTTTCTGTTTCAAGGACTGACGTAAGGACATATAGAAGTCAAACAACGTTTTTTATGTCTGTGTAAGTCCAATAATCTGAAATACTTCTTTTTAAAATAACGTTCTATAGACTAAAAGTGGATGACCATGACACATACATAGTGCCAAAGTAAAGCAAGGTCCAGCGCCCTGTTCGAGTCAATACTGGAAAACATCTCCTGTAAATGGCTCAGGAGGGATGAGGCTCTCACTGGGCAAGGCAAGTGATGCTAAATCACACGTTAGACAAATGGAAGCTGCACGCTTCCATGCGCCTCACCGAAACCTATGGAGAGCGACCGGTGCAGCCCGCAACACCGCGCCGGACCAGGGTGGGGAGGCCGCAGACCAGACAACGGCGG
>NW_009933343.1:0-14126 GCF_000696875.1 Nestor notabilis
CGCAGCGCGGTAACGGAGCGCCCGGTGGGCGCTTCTTGCGGCGGAGGTGGTGTGCGGGAGGACCTGCTCTTCGGGGCCGGGAAAGCCCTGCACCGGGAGCGCCCTGCACCGGGAGCAAGGCCCTGCACCGGGAGCAAGGCCCGCGGTGTGCCGATAGAGGAAACGCTGTTACCGAGGCGGTGGGCAGAGTTCAAAATGAAAGGCTGCTCCCCTTTCCTCTTCGTTCAAGGCAAAAGATAACTTACGGAAGGATTTTCAGTGATAGTTGTGCTGTTGGAAAGAAAGTCCAACTTGCTGTAGTTCCTCTTCCTAATTACTTAGTTCCTTTTTATTCCTTTGAGTAATAACAACAAGAGGGCGAAGAGTAAAGAGTCTGTGGATTTTTGGTGGAGCAGCAATGCTTGTAGTGTGTGAAAGCAGAGGTATTTCAGGTGTCCTAACAAGATCCAGACTGATGCGTTATGGAAGTCTTACAGATTCTTAAACTGCAAGTGTTAGAAACCAAGTTACTCTGTTGTAAATTTCCATGGCATTCATAAAAATCACTGAGACGAACTTGACATCCAGATCAGAAGATGTGAGTGGCCTTTTAGGAAGTTGTTTGTCATTCATGGTAGGTCTTTCTGTCTGTCTGGTAGTATAAGTTATCCACAGCTTTAAATCAAGTTGGTGGTCTTATGCAAAAACCTACTATGGCTGAAAAAAAATCAAGTGTCATGAGATGCAAGCAATATTTTTGCTTGGACCAAATTAAAATAGAATACTAGAATAGAATAGAAGAATTGTAAGGGACCTGCAATGATCATCTAGTCCAACTGCCTGATTAGTGCTGACCAGAAGTTGAAGAATATTATGAAGGGCATTGTCCAAATGCTTCTTTTTAAGGCACTGAGAGGCTGGGGGCATCGGCCCAGCCCATTCCGGTGTTTGACTGCTCTCTCAGTAAAGAAATGCTTCCTTATGTCCAGTCTGAACCTCCCCTAGTGCAGCTTTGAACCATTACTTCATGTCTTGTCACTGGATCCCAGGGAGAAGAGATCAGCAGCTCCCTCTCCATATCCCCTCCTCGGGAAGCTGCAGAGAGCCATGAGGTCACCCCTCAGCCTCCTTCTCTCCACCTGGCCAAACCCAGAGCCCACAGCCGCTCCTCACAGGACACGGCTTCCAGCCCTGTCACCAGCTTTGTTGCCCTTCTCTGGACACAGTCAAGGACCTTCACATCCTTCTGAGACTGTGTGGCCCAGCACTGCACACGGTGCTCGAGATGAGGCTGCACCACTGCTGGGTATAGCAGATAATCATCTCTTTTGACTGGCTCATGATGGTGTGTTTGGTGCACCCCAGGATGCAGTTTGCCCTCCTGGCTACCAGGGCACTCGCTGACTCCCATAGAGCCTGCTGTCAGCCAGCACCTCCAGGTCCCTTTCTGCAGGGCAGCTCTACAGTCACTCCTCTCCCAGTCTGTACTTGTGTACTAGTTTTCACTCAAACAGTATGCAGCCTGGAAGTAACAGGAAATTACTGAAACTTGTACCTGTGTCATTTTAGTGCTCTTGTTAATGAATAGCATGGTTAAGAGATCATAGCTTAGTGGGTAAGAAGCAGAATGGTCTTCAAGTATTTTCTCAGAGCTCAATACAGTCTGACATCTTTAAAAATTAGTCTCTTTAAACAATGATGATTTTAAAGTCAGAATCTGAGCTGGTATCATTACAGCTCTGTAGATTTATAGTGCTCAACAGATTTACACGTGCTGCGAATACGCCCTTTGATGCCCACAGGGTAGAAAGAAATATTCATTACATTGTGCAAGGTGAGGTAATGAGCTCAGAACCAGTTGAATCGTATTGTGTCCTGGTGGCTCATCCCACATGTGATATATACAGGGTCAAAGTGTTTTAGGCCACAGCTGAAAGTTTTTTCACTATTGTAGTTCTAAAGATAATCTTGAAAATTGAATTCTGTTATAAACTCATCTAGAATTTGTTTTCCTGAGTATGCATACTGACCAGAAATATTTAAAAGGTGTGAATGGCTCCAGGTGGAGTTTTTTGTTTGTTTGTTTGTGTTTTTTGGGTTTTGGTGGATTTTTTTTCCCCCTAGGATTTTTAAGCACTGAAATTCTGAACATGTAAATGCAGATCCTAGGATGAGGAATTACTTTGCTCTTGGTCACTTCAACAGAAATATGCAATTAATGATGATATTTCATAGTTCTGACTTACCTTTCACTTTTTCCTATGCCACATGCTTTGAACTGCTTAATTCTGTCTATAGCTACGCCTTACCTATCACTGTATCTATAAAGGCGTATAATTAATTTATTCTCTTATGTGTGCGTAGCTGTTAAGACACCAGACTAACAAATCTCAATTCTTGTCTATAGCCTCTCAATCAGATCTCTATTTGAACTTCATAATGTGGACATAAGTTGCTAATTTTATTTTTGAATGGAAAAAAAAAGAAGTTGTGAGTTAGTTGTGTATAGGCATATTGATGCATATGCAGCAGGACAAATAGCCCAGATGATGTGCTGCTGGGTTAACAGCGGAGATGCCAGGGTTCTGCCAGCTGGAACATGTTGGACAGCTGTGTTTTGGTCATTAAGAGGATAAGAAAGCCTAATTCTACAACACTGAAAAATGCCAACAGATTCTTCTAAGGGCATGGGATGCAGTAAAAAACAGTGATGACTGAAAATCTAGCTATGCATTTTCAGGGGGAAAGGAGGGGAGATACGCAGCTAGTCTGGATGGTGATATATGTAGCTGATGATTTGCTGCATTTTAGCACACTAAGTTTTGCCAAACCTTGCTTTTTCAAGTATGTCTTTCCAGCAGTTAGCTTGCACACACAGGCTAGTATCGGAGGGCCTTAGTACCACTTCAGTGCAGAGATGTCAGCTAATTAAAGTCTTTGTGGATGCATTGTACATGTTTGGCCCTGAAAAATGTGCAACCAGAAGTGTGTGTTACTCAGCTAAAACACTGGGATGTGGTTCGAGGAAAAGAAGGCAGGACCAGATCTACTTAGGTGCTGCATAGTTATGTGGTAGGGGTTTTTTTTTGTAGTTTGTTTTTTGTTTTGTTTTGGTTTGGTTTGGTTTGGTTTGTTTTTTTCCCTTTGTCTCCTGGTATAAATTTCATAGTGTTTAGGAAGGAAAACAAAATCATTTTTTCTTTTTACCGTTAAAGTTCTTTCAAAGCAGTCTTTCAGCTAGCCAAGAGGCTAATAAAACCTGCTTTTGGAAATTAAATTTTATAGCAAACTGTGTAGTGACAGCATATAGGGTGTTGTGGGGATTTGCATTTGCAGACTCCAGCCAACTAGCTATCGAGCTGTGCAGCTGCCATGTAGGTCACCAAGTTGCTCAAGGCTAGGTTTGCAACTCAAAGGTCAAGATTCAGTGTGTTGTCCTCCTCATCTGAGAGAATTCGTTATTGCAAATTAGCTGAAAGTGGTGACAGACACAGGAAAGGGCTGGGGCCCGAGGGATGGTTAACTAATTCTTGTGATGACATTTATTTTCCCATGTTTTTTGTTTGTTTGTGAGACCTCTCTGGGAGCTGTATGTTGGGGCAGTCTTACAGCAGCAGTAAGGTGAAGTCATAGTGGCAGTGCTAAAATTGAGAGGTTATAAAAAACAGCCTGGAGGGCCAGCAGCCACTGTTTGTTTCCATGTGCAAGAGAGAGAGGTGACCTGCTTGTGCAGTCTGCCTGATAAAGCACAGAACCAAGTCTTGAAAGAGGGCACTGGGGGAAGTAGGTCTTCAAAACTATTGGAAAAGTGTCTGGAGCAGCAGGAGGACCTCCTTTCTGGAGGTACTAATGAGATACTTATTTTCTGAGTCATTGACATAATGAGCACTTTACTCCTATTTTTGCAGGCTTCATGCAGTAACTTCACACATTTAATTAACCTTTTAATAACAATAGCCTAAACATTTGTTGTGGTTTAACCCCAGCTGGTAACTAAGCCCACTTGCACCCACTTCAGTGGGATGGGGAGAGAACCACAATGGTAAAACTGAGAAACACATGGGCTGAGATGAAGACAGCTTAACAGGTAAAGCAAAAGCTGTGCACACAAGCAGAACAAAACACGGAATTCATTTATCACTTCGAATCGGCAGGCAGGTGTTCAGCCATCTCCAGGACAGCACGGATCCATCTTGCATGATGGTGACCTGGGAAAACAAACACCATCACTCCAGATGTCCCCCCTTCCTTCTTCTTTCCACAGCTTTTATTGCTGAGCATGACATTATATGGTGTGGGATATTCCATGGGTCGGTTGGCGTCAGCTGTTCTGGCTGAGTCCCTTCCCAACTCCTTGTGCACCCCCAGCCTGCTCACTGGTGGCGTGGTGTGAGGAGAAAAAAGGCCTTAATTTTGTGTAAGCATCTGCTCAGCAGTAACTAAAACATCCCTGAGTTATCAACACTTTCCAGCACAAATCCTAAGCACAGCCTCATACTACACACTATGAAGAAAACAATCCCTGCCCCAGCCAAAGCCAGCACAATATCTTAAATGGTAAGGTTAGCGCCCCCCCCCCCTTAATTAATTAATTAATCTATTTTCCTGGTTTATTCCTTAAGTTTACTTGTGTTTATTTCAGTTCCGAGTAAAGTTAACTGCCAATATGATAAACTCTATTAAATATGTAAGTACACCTTGGGTTCAGTGGTGCCACTGGCATGCTTTAAGGTGTGGGCTTAAGTATACCTCATTTAACTGAAGTGACTACTGTTTCTTTAATTTTTTAAAAATATGAGTGTGTATTAGTAACCATTATAACTCAAAATGTATTCATTTATAAGCAGTTAATACGAAGTTGAAAGCTCACTCTTGAAAAATGTTGTATTTAATGTATTACTTAATTTTGAAATTAAAAGTTTTGTTTCCTCAGCTGCTGAGGTCAAGCTATGCAAAACTGAAGATAAAGTTGGCATGAATGAGGCTTTTCCTCAGCTGGAACTTGTTATTGACAGTGGTAGTGAACTTTGTTGTCTGTGCGTTTATTTCTAGAAATACCGTATGACTGGATCTTCTTGTGCCTCAGCCCATGTGTAAAATTGTGTGATAAGCAGGCCTTTATAATGATGCAGATTTTGCTTTGTTTAAGATTTCCCAAACAAAACCCAGTATAGGTATCCCCCAAAATCCCCTGACTGTACTACCTATTTTTTGTTTAAATGATAATTTGATTGTCGTTTAGAAGAACTAGCTTGATTTTCTATGTGTGTCCAGCTTCTAAGCAAGGAGAAGACATTATTTTAAAAACTGGTTTAGAAGTTGGAAGAAAACAAGCAGAGGAGAGCTTTGTTTTACTTGTGGTCTGTTCTTAGACCTTTTATCTTTCTTCTTGCCAAAGTCAAAATGAGGGTGACAAAATCTGAGAAGGTTCCTTCTCTCTGCCACTGATGGTCGAATAGTGTAAGGTGTTTTTTTTGCTTCTTAATTCAGGAGCAGTTTCTGTGCAGTTTGAATGAATACTGCTGCCTTTAGTTTGGATAAAAATTTACTTGCTTGATTACCCCCGTTCCCCCCTTTCTTTTAATTGTGTCCTATCCTGTCTAGGTCTTTTTGTAGCACATTGATGACTTGAAACTTGCCTTCTTGCTTAATATTTTCTGCTTGGTCTGTGTCTTGCAGGCAGATACTAAATTTAATAGAAATCTGCTAACCAAAGAACTCTTTTTAACATCTCTTTAACATTCCCATCCCTTAATAAAGTGTAAAAACCAAAACAGCATGTTGACGAAGGCTGTGAAGTAAAGGAATAGTGACCATAAATCTCAGTGTGAAGATATGCGGAATGTTGACAATTTGAAAAAAGAAATGGGAAAGGCAAGGCAGCATGAGCATGAAAAGAACAGAAAGGACAGAAATGAGAAGGCAGCAGAGAACCATAGCTGTGGAAAGGGAAAGGTTAAGGGATTATGTAGACAGCAGGCAGGAGATTTAGTGAATATATATTTATCCTGTAAGCGTTGTCAGAACTGTAAACAGCAAGTGCCTTGAGCTGCTGGGATGATGCTGTAACGGTCCAAAATAATAAGATGAGATAAGGAAGGAGATGCAAGTTAGGATAGATTCTGTGCTGTGTTCTGTTGACACATGTATACTATGTTGGAAACTGCATACTAGGGCTTGTATGCCTAACTTCATGCTTGAGCCTCTAACTGTACAGTTACAAAAGGTACTCTTGGTGACAGTTGCAGATGAGAAGCCTCTCTAATTAAGCTAGGCCTGTGGGTTAAAGCTACCTCTGTTGTCATTTTGTGCGTTTGTTTAAATTTGCAGTAACTTGTTTTCTTTTTAATAGCACTTTTTAATGTGCTCTTAGCTCCTTCTAGGGCTGAAAAGGAAACAAGAATAGAAAGTGCTACTAGAAAGTTACTAGGGTGTTGTGAGTTCTCATTAAAAATTAAAAAAGTAATTGTCTTGATGGATTGTGGTAAGTATTTGTGAAGGTCAGCATTTGGTTAACATTGGTTTCTGTATCTCTGGTAGGGTGAAGACAGACACATACTTGTCATACTTACACGTTGCTACCAATTCACAAACTTTGTTCCTTCTTGTTTTTCTTAAATGAAAATACTTAGAGAGTTGGCTTATGCAGAATTTTATCCAATATATACTAAACTGCTTTTGTGTTGGATAAAGGATATTAATGATATTGAATTAGTTTTATTCCACGGTCTGTGTTGTCTGATTAATGAGCAAAGTCTGTAAATTCTCTATCCTAAGGGTGATGATCTTGCCTTTTATTTTAACTGTGGATTTCCTGTGTTTTGCAACTGACGTTGTAATTCACATTTTGATTGCTCATAAACAAAGGTGGGGGAACTTAGATGCATGCTTAAGGACTTTCCTGATCCACGGTCGAAGACTAACATGTATTTCAATAAGTACAAACAGTGTAGATGGTAAGTGTGAGGCCTGGTGCTGCAGTGTGGAGGGAAAAAAATGTGAAAAATGCAGGTATCCTCAGACAAAGTTAGCTAGTTAACGACAGCAAGCTAAAAGGATAGTTACTGATTAAAAATGTAAGTATAATCTTGTCACTTTTACCCACCTTTTGTTTTTCTCACAGCTTTGAATGCAAATTTTTGCATTCTTTACTGTCGTGCATGTTTGGATGCTGACTGAACAGTAGGGGTGGAGCTGTAGTAATAATAAAAAGCAGCTGGAAAAATCAATAATACCATGCAGCATAGCTTAGATTTCCAAACTGGAAATCATGGGTTTGATCTTGTCAGGTGGAACGTGGCTCCTCTGAGACACAGGGTGCCTTCTGCTTGCAAGAATGTCATACACTCTTTCGTCTTGAAAGGGCTTTTGTCACCTCATGAGGCTTAGACTTCTCACACCTTGAAACACTCTCCTGCCTAGGCATCTTCAGTGCACTGATAAAGATCGAATATAGTGGGCAGCTGAGAAGAATTTGGCAAAACTAATTGGCCAAAGATTAGAGCCAAAATAGGTAATTGGTGAGCAAATACTATATTATTTTGCTTGTATTTGCTTAGATTGAATTTTCTGTATAGGTCAGGAATGATGTAACTATGTATATCAAAGCTCTCCAAATTACCTTTAACAAAAGAAAAGATTAGTAGCTTTTCTATGGGAAGATGAAATTGTGAGTCTGGATTTTGCCTGTTTGTTGCTGGTTGTTGCTGATCCCCTGGAACAGACAGTACATTAAAATCTCAAGGTTTAAACACTTAGGGTAAAGAATGGGGGAAATGACAAATGATTTTTTAATTCTCCCTCAAAAAAAGCAGGTGGCTTGGGAGGACTGGAGAGTTATTCTGTGATAAAATGCTTGTTTACTGTAGAACAGGTCTCTGTCCTTCTGCGTGTTTTGGCTTATTAAATCAAACATACTGAAAATGGCTCTCTTTGTCTTTTCCTTATTTTCCTTCTCTCTTTTTGCACTCCCCTTCCACTCTCCAGTGTGGATAATATTAACCTCTTGGCAAGGTTCATAACATTCATAACATTCTTAACATCTTTCTCTCCTTTTCCTGTTAAAGTCAAGCTGTTGCCAGATAACTTCTGCTGTGTCTTTCCCTGCTGCATATGGAAAATATCTCCTCATAGTTCTTCCTTAGGCTGAGGCTGGTACCCATTCCTTCATTCTTTGTTTGCTTAAATACAGCCTCATTTTTTTCCCTAGCCTTGCTTTCTCAGAGACCCATTCTAGGCCTTACGAATCATCTTTTTGTTCACATCAGCTTACCTTGTTCTTACTTCATTTTAATTCCTTGTCTGATAGTGAAAACATGATTGGGATAATTCAGCAGTAATTAAATTAATACTTTCCTTAATGGCATAAAACAAAAATGCCCCCCCAAAAGACCTCCCCCCGCAAGAAAACAAAAAAAACCAACAACCTAAACAAAAAAAGCCCCCAAACACTTTTATTCCAGTACTCCTCCACAGTTTATTTTATCCTCTCCAGCTACAGGTATTCAGTCTGTAAAAGCTTTCCTGTTTTCATCTTTTCAGGGTTTAACACATCGTCTTTGATGGAGGTGTGTTGGTAATCAGCCCTTGCCATTTGAGATATATGCTGTTCTCCAGCTAATGATTAATTATGGCAGCAGTAGACCAAGTGTAAATAGTAATTTACATTTACAATATAATAGTAAACCATCTTATTCATGGTTACTCTTCATGGGAGTTACTGAGAAACTCGATTAAGGAGGACCCAGGGATGAAGAATGAACACTGATATTTTAGTACTGTTACATTTAGAGGAAAAGTTTCTCCTGACTGAAAATAATGATGGCAACTTGAGATAAAATGTTTCATACCAATCTGTGTAAGGTTAACTATATGTAAAATTTTTCAGCGTTGCTCACAGCCGGAAATGAGAAGGTATGGGCTATATACCATGAGTTCTTTTTCAGTAGAAGGGTTTGCAAGCAGAAACAACTCCTGCAATAACTGGAAATCCAGCCATTGAAGATAGTTTCAGTAAGAAACTTAAGTATTAAGTGGCTGTAAAATGATTGCTCTTTAAAGGCTTCCTCTGGAAAAATGTCAAATGAGTCAACATCTTCATTAAAAACACTTGTTATTTTTCCCTTGTTTGCTTGAACCCCAGGAAGAAGTAAACAATCTGGATTGAAGACATGCTTTGCTTCTTGCAAATATATTATCTCACAATGATATTTTCCCCATAGCAACTCTCTTTGCAAGAGAATTGTGCCCTAGAAAAAAGTAAAGATTTGCACCTGGCCATTTTTTGTCCTGATGTTGTAATATGTAAACTTCCTGTAAAAGGGCACAAGTTGCAAAAATCACATTGGGTATTTCTGACAATACTGCATAAAACCTTTTTAATACAGTCAGTCCGTATGCTCGCTTTTTTTGTTCTTTGATGTATCTGCAACAGAAGCAAAAAAGAAATGGGATTCAAAATTAAAACAAACAAACAAACAATTCCCTTAGGCCCCCAAACCCAAACAGTATGAGAAGACATTACAACAGGAGTTAATAATTTATTAAACATAAAGAGAACAAAAAGCAGTCACAAACAACTTCAAGTTAATAGTAAAATCCTGTGGAAAATGATACATGAAGTTCAGACTGTAGTGGTGTATTTCCAGGCTTGGAAGCTAGTCTAACATTTTTGTCTCCAAAACAGAGTTTCTGTGTGTGAACTGCCTTTTGGGAATGGAGCCTGGACCCTTCTATCTGCCATGCAATGGCTGGGAATTGATCAGCAAGAATGCTAATTGGCACAGACTGGAATTTTGGCAGGGAATGCCCTTGCAGTTTGCTAACGGGGTGGTGTATTTCAAAACCCCAAAATGCTTGGAGGGTTTTAATAGTTTTAATATATATGCAATCTCTGTTTTCAAAAAGAAAGAGAAAAAAAAAAAAGATATTGTGGATGACTAAAGATATACAGTTCAGATACTAAACCATTTGAAATGATAACTGTGTTCATAACACTGTCGTTCTAAGTGGAAAATTTGAAGTATTGTGTGGACCATCTGAAACATTTGGTAGTAGGAACAGCACTGGTTTTAGAAGGTGTGTACAAAGTAGCTGTGCTTAGGATCTGTGGATGCAGTCCTGGATTTGAGCCTGTAATCTCTTCTGGGATGACAGGTTCTTGAATTTTTTTTTTTTTTTTTTTTTTTTTGAATGCTCTTCTCAAGAAAGTAATGCAAAAGTATTCCACAGGATCAGGAAATCAGTTGGTGGTGGTTTTTTGTTGTTATTTTTACAGACACTAACTCCAAGCCCTATAGTGAAGTGAGAAATGAGACGTGGTTGTTCATTTGAACAGCAATTGCAAAAATGCAGACGAGATGCTCTGTGGAGTGCTGTTCATGCCACAGAGATGCTACAGAACATACTTTCAATCCTATTTCCTTAGGCTTTTCAGAGTAAAAGACAGGTGATCCTTCACTTTCACTTTGTTACTTTAAAATTGGGTAACAAAGATAAATACTGCACAGTCAGAGAGTGATGGTTGCTCTTGTGTTAGATGGGATAGTTGCCTGGGGTATGAGTTGAACTCAAGCTGTGCAGTGCCAGCCTGAACTTAGCTGACTTTAAGGGGACCTCAAGATGCTCAGTGTGCCAATAGATGGAGTATACCAAACACACAGACCCTATTTGCTCCTGCTCTGTGTGAACTTTCTTTAGCTCCATCCTGGGAAAAGGGAGGAAACAGCAGAGGCTTTTACAGATAGTGCCGTGAGTGATTCAGCATGCAGACTCAGCTGTTCACATGAAATTGCTCCATCAGCTTGCGGCACCCCTGCCAGTTGCTAGGTGCAGATCCAGGGAGGCTTTTCTGTTTTGACTGGAGAATCCATTCACATTGCCAGGATTTCCAGATTAGTTTTCTCATACCGTCTGGCAGTTGGGACTTTACAGTTACCAGAACAGAGAAGACTTGAGCAGGAATTGTCAGTCCCAAAACCAAACGATGCTGCTGGCTTGTGGGCATTAAAGCAAAAAGAATGGCACACCTAAGTAAAAAATGAACACTAATCTGCATAGTTTCAGGACAGTGCGTTCATGACAGTTTTGTCTATTTTTGTGCATGGATTACATGCACCAAATAAGTAGAATTTTTCATACTGTAGCTTACTGAGAATCTGAGGCTGCTTTGTATTTTGCCCAGGAGAGTTTATGGGGTAATTTCAGGGAAAGCACTATAAGGGAGTCCTTAGTTCATGTTGCAATGATGAAAATGTACAAAGTAATTCATGTAGTTAGCCTGAGTTTTAACTTAAGTAAAGGGGGGTGGGGGGAAATGCTACTGTAGAAGAAATCCCATGGTTGGGTGCTGGTATGTGTGGGGAAGAGAGCAAGAGTCCAGCTGTGTTCACTGAGTTTGTGGTACATTGCTGACAAGATGGCAGTGTTGACTACACCCTTCCAGTGTTCGCACCTGTTTTTTGTTTTATTCTGTTATTTAGAAACTCTTTATAAAAAGCAGGTCGTACCTTGGAAACGTATTTTTTTCACCTTCATACTTATTAACTAATTTATTCTTACCAGTTTAATTTCTTTTCATCAATTTTAAAATCAGAAAACTTTATTTTCATGGTCTGCTAGGCTGACCCCTTTCAACTCATTACTCTTTTTTTTCTGCCTTTGCCAAAGCCTCAATGGAATTTATGTATTTTTAAATTGAGATCCACCACTTTCAGTCTGCATAGTACAGGTTTTTGCCCATTCATTACATTTGTGCTGTTATGTGAAATCCTGAATGGTACTGATGTGGTTCAGGAAGAATGGAAATGTTCTGGGGGGGGTTTCCTATAGCAGGAGGAAACAAATGATTTTTGAAAACTAAACCTCCCTTCCTCCCTAGATGAATTTCCTGTTAAAACTCTTAGCACCACTAGCATACTCTTCTGCATGAATATTCACATCTTTAATTTTTTTTTTCTCCCTAAGATTTATTTACACATCCTGTCTCATTTACACGAAATGCTACATAATGATACATACTTTTCTGTCATGAGGAAAAATAGGGAGTGGATATCTCATGTCCTGAAAAAAATACACAAACTGAATGTTTTTTTTTTTTTTTATTCATAGCTCCAACATATATCTTTTTATAGTCCTGTTTTATTCTGTGAATGTTTAAGCTGTTGTTGCCTTGTGATCAGGGCTATCATTGTAGTTCAAAACTACAAGAGAGTTGTATTTCCTTTTCAGTTTTCCATATATATAGTGAGTATTTTGAGAATGTAAGAACTTAAGTTGCATCTGATGCATTTCCATTTACTTGCTTTTAAGAGCTCTGGCCAACTGTATCTTTTATTGATAGGAAATTAAAGGGAAGATGCAGATGTGGATTTAGGTTCCTTCCCCTTCTTCCTTCTTCTGCCCACCATCTACAGGTGGAGCTTTTGGTCATTTTGAGAGCTCTGATTTGTAATAGTGATTTTGGTCCCCTTCTGCTTAGCCAAGCTGTGCTTTGGTGGTTCTCCAAGAAAGATGAAAACTCCACGAGGTGTTGGCAGGTATGGTCCAAGAGGTAATATGTTCTTCTTGATGTCCAGACAGGTTGCTAATTATGCCTGTTTTGTCTTTGCTCCCCTTGTGCTCCAAATAGACCTCTTTGCTTTTCTTACTGGCTGCCTGTCTCAGCACTACTAGAATTATTTGTATTACCCTTTCCCTCTATGAAGCAAGCATCTTTGCTTTCAGTCTTGGCTACATGGGTAATCTTGAGGAAGGAACTTCTTTTTTCTGTTCACTGCATCAAAGTAGCTCTTTCCCCCTCTATTTGTAGTTTCTGTTTTTTTAAAGAACAAGCAGGAAGGCACAGTGACGTGTAAATCCTTTTTGAAATTCCTAATTCGCTGACTTGACAGTATGCAGGCAAGACAAGAAGAGCTATGTTCATGGTGAACCTGCAGAGCTGGTTTGTGCCCTACATAATATTTGACACTTCTCTGAGAAATGCAGAAGGAACTGCATTTTCTAAACTCTCCTTGCCTCCTCTGTCTCCAGAGGATTCACTGCTTATGCAGAATCTGATGTGTTTGCTGGAGGAGGATTGTGAGTGTTTTAACCTGCAGGCTGAATGATGAAAAAAGGTTATGAATTCGGGGGGAAGCCAGTTAAATGAATTCTTTTTTCCTGTTGTGTCCATACAGATTTGATATTGCTTTGTAATTAAAATTGGATCTGCTTCTGCAGAATATTCTTTTTCTCATTTTGAGCTATGTAGCCTTTCCCATGCATTCCTGAAATAGAACAGATAACTGTATGCTTAAGAGAAGGGATAAATGAAAGGGAAAATACTGTCCATCCAAAGGTGCACTGGGGATCCTGTAGCACTATTTCTTTGCAGAAATATCATGAGTTGAATTTTCTTGCCAAGAGAGAGGTTTCTGCTTTATGAACAAGATAATGGTATATTTCTGTTCAAAGTAAACATCATTCTGACACGTTTCATGACCGCAAGATGTTTTATGCACTCAGTGGAATAAACAGCACACAGGGCTGTCTCAGGCACTTAGTCAATGGGTAATGTTTTGTCTGCTTTTACACAACTTCCAGCTAAATCAGAAATCAAACTGAACTCCAGCACTTGAAGGCATGTGGAGAGGATTTTTGACACTCTGGAGGAAAGTGAATCTGTAGAGCCTTAATGATTGCTCCTTAATCTATGCAGATTCACTTTAACTGGTGCCAGATCTGCTGTAATATTGATGACATCCTTCACTTTGTTAATGGTCCAAACATAACAGAGCATATGCTGGTATTCTAATTTTCTTCTTTATGTAGGGAGATCACAAATGGTGAAGATTACTTATAAGGATGTGAACTATGACTACAAATTCTACATGTAACATGCGTTCTGTTAAGTGAATGAAAAATGTTTGAAACTCTGATTTTTGTGCCCTGGGTACATCCCATGTCTATTTATAGTGTTCCTCCAGGGAATGCTGTGAGGCGTATATCTGGATTTTAAGGATAAAAGCTGCTGTTGGGAGAGAGGCTAGAATGACTAGAAAATTCTCAAATCTGGGATAGAAACACTAATGCTTTCCCCTCTGTAGATGTAGATACATTCATGTGGGAACACAGAATCATAGAGACATAGAATAGTTAGGGTTGGAAAG